>NC_092230.1:34656354-34771354 GCF_036320965.1 Panulirus ornatus
ACAGTAGGCTCCACCCTGGAGCACCCACGAGACAGTAGGCCCCACCCTGGAGCACCCACGAGACAGTAGGCCCCACCATGGAGCACCCACGAGACAGTAGGCTCCACCCTGGAGCACCCACGAGACAGTAGGCTCCACCCTGGAGCACCCACGGGACAGTAGGCTCCACCCTGGGGCACCCACGAGACAGTAGGCTCCACCCTGGGGCACCCACGAGACATTAAGCCTTCCTTCCCCCCCCCCCCCCCCCCCCCCCCCAGGCACTAATCCCACCATGAAGATGATTGCCAGAATTACCATAATGAGTTGGCGAGCCCGGGGCCAGCCTGACCCTCAGCCACCAGAGTAATTGCAGACCCGTGTGTCACTTCACGCCTGGTGCTCACTATATCCACGTGTCAGGTGTGTGTGTGTGTGTGTGTCCGGTAAACAAACACACACACACACACACACACACACACCACACACACACACACACACACACACACACACACACACACAGAAAGCATTTGACACTGCGCCACATGGAAGGCTGGTAAAGAAGCTGGACATCTAAGAAGGAACATGAATTAGATTCCTTCGATGGAACGAAAATGACCTTGGTGAATGGGAACAAAGGAGACGAAGGTGGCGTGTCGCAAGGCGCGGTTCTGGCACCACTGCTCTTCTTGATCTATATGCTGGAAAGATTGGACTCCTACCTGGTTAGGTTTGCGGATGATGCCAAGGTCATGAGGGACGTGAAACGTGAGGAGGAACTGCATCAACTTACAAGGGGACCGAGATGAATCTAACGTTGATCTGACACATGGAGGATCACATTCAACCCGAGCATATTTTTACAGTAATGAGGAAGAGTCACAGTGAAAGAAGGACTTTACGGACACTCAGTAAAGTTCACCCTTGAAACTGAGACAGACGATACACTGGCATTCTTACACTGCCATAATCAGAGGTATGAAATCAACCTAATATTCAACCTACATCGTACACCCACAACTGTCTGTTCGTATATTCACGACTACTTTACTCATCACAAAATGAAACATTCTTTGTATTCATCTATGTTTCTCAGAACATTTCGCACATGCAGTCCTGAATTTACTGATGATGAACTCTGCAATGTCTATGACACTGGCTATGAATTACAGTATCGCAAACATTTCCTTGATTCAGCTTGAAATTATACTAGAAAGTCTTCTTTTACAGTATCAACCTAAAGAACCATTTATGAACAAAAAACTTGCTAATATTAACCTATTGTCAGAACTTGCTTAACATTCCTGTTTTGTTAAATAATTATCATATTCATGTAATCTTCAGCAATAATAAGACGGTCAGGGAAAATCTTATCAGAAATTCAGTCATTTCTCAGAAGGACTGTGTGAATTATAATCAATGTAAAGTGTGTGTTATCAGTTTTACACTGGTAATCTGGTATGGTTCTTACTACCAGGGTTATACTACATAGAACTAGTGTTAGCTTTGGTCACCAGGTGTCCGTCACACCGGCTTTGGTCATCCAATTAACTGGAGTAGTGATCAGGTTATCACACACAACGACTCAGTAACGGATAGAAATATTGAGTCGTCTCTTATCAAGTAGAGATATCCATATGAATCAAAAAGTTGGCTTATATAGATGAGCTCACTTTATAAGTAAAAGTGATGGTCAGTATATTTGCCAGATTGTAGGTTCACCTGAGTTGTAACTTGAGAGAGAGGTGAGGTGGTCGAGGGTGACCTGTGCCCTCATCACCTTCACCTGTGTCTTAATACATCATCACCTGTGGCCCCTCAGCCCAGTGGCCAATGCTTGTGTAGTATACTCTGGCTTCCCTCTGTCTCTACTACTCACTATATATATATATATATATATATATATATATATATATATATATATATATATATATATATATATATATATATATATATATATATATCACGTAAAGAGGAATGAGAAGTAGTTCGAGGAGGATTATAGAAATATAATGATAGAGTGATGACAAGAAACACGTTATAGATGACCAAGTCAAGCATCACCTTTCACGAAAGAAAAACCTCACACACGCACGCACGACCCAGACACGAACACAGAGTCATGACCACGAATGCAACCACACACACACACACACACACACACACACACACACACACACATCCACATCAAGAAATGGGATATAAAAGTTAATACATTCCTCCCCGTCCGCACTGCACAGGTGCATAATCTTACATGTACTGAGGTAAAGACGTACAAGTGTTAGGTACCTCATAAGGACAAGAACGTATACCATATGGACGAGAGAGAAATTACATTTGCATCATACGGAACGGAGGAACGTCTCACGTACACCTTACTGATACGGAGAACAATTATGTTCACTTTACGGACGATAAGAACATATCATGACCGTCATACGGACGATAAGAACATATCATGACCGTCATAGGGACGATAGGAACATATCAACTCCTCAACTCCCATATCCTTAAACACCTTGAATCTCACAGTCTTCTCTCTGATCACCAGTTATGGCTTCCGTAAGGCGAGATCCACTGATAATAGCCTCTCCCATCTTACTAATGTCTGGTCATCATCCCTGAAAGGTTTTGGGGAGTCAAGTGTAGTTGCCCTTGACATATCTAATGGTTTTGACAAGGTGAGCAACCGGGGTCTTATCTCTAAGCTCACCTCTTTTGGCTTCCTTCCCTCACTTTGCTCCTTCATATCTAGCTTCCTCTCTGGCCGATCTACTCCATGGTTGTTGATGGATCAGCCTTCCCACTTTTCTCCATCAACAGCGGTGTCCCTCAGGGTTCTGGCCTGTCCCCTACACTCTTCTTTCTCCTTTTTTTTTTTTCAACGATTTCCTCTCCTCCACAAATAATCCAGTACACTTATACCCTGACGGCTCAACATTGCATTCATCCACATCCTTTAATTCTGCTCCCTCTTCTCTCACTCGATCTGCATCTCGTCTTGACACAGTTTCCTCAATAAACTCAAACAGGGTATCTCAGTAAGGTAAACAAAATCTTGTTAGGTATAATGACCCCGACACCCAGTTTTTACCCATCTCTCTACGGAAAACTCCTCACAACTCTTGTCTCTCCTTTGACGATTCTATTATTCCACCTGTTGACTTAGTGAACATACTTAGTATTACTGTAAAATCCACTTTATCTCGGAAACCCCACATTACAGGAATAACTAGTTTTGCCTCTAAGGAACTGGGTGTCCTGTTTAGATGTCAAACTTCTTCTCTTTTGAACAGTTGCTCCGTTTATATAAGGGATTGATCCGTCCTTGTATGGAGTACTGCTCTCACATCTGGGGTGGTTCTAGCTCTGCATCCTTACTTGAATGAGTTGAGTTGGCGGTCCGACTTATAAACTGTCCCAGAGAGAGAGAGAGAGAGAGAGAGAGAGAGAGAGAGAGAGAGAGACTCCTCACTCACAGAGAGGTAATGTGTTCTCATCAATACAGCGTGAGTGATAGCGTGAGGGCCGGACGACAACACACCAGGATGACACGAAACACTCGTACCTCAGGTGCCACTCACCAACACTGCAACACACACACCCTCACCATCATCATCACGGGCAACACTGCAACACATGCCACCACCACTGGCAACACTGCAACACACACCATCACCATCATCATCATCATCACGGGCAACACTGCAACACATGCCACCACCACTGGCAACACTGCAACACACACCATCACCATCATCATCATCATCACGGGCAACACATGCCACCACCACTGGCAACTGTACTCCAACACATAATCCTCACAACACTACAACACTCAGTGATAGAATCAATACATGTAATCATCCATCTCAACACATGAGCTTGACGCGAGGTGTGATGGTGTGTTGCTATGACGGAGGCTTGGCAGGCAGTTCACGAGACCTGCTTCATGGAGGATAAATGAGACATTCCATCACAACCACACCAGTGGTTGTGATGAGGAGAGGGAGAGAGTGTGTGTGTGTGTGTGTGTGTGTGTCATGACGCACTCCATCCTCCCACTTTCCTACCGTCATGCCAGACGTAATGCTGCCCCGTGGCACCCACCCCCACAACACTAACCCCATCATTCCCCGTGTGCTGTTATGACCAGCTTGGCTTCCCCTGCTGAGATACACTGGCCTTCACAGAACACCAAGCTCAAGATTCTGGTCTACACCACACCAGGGGCAAGGTCCTGCCCTCCACACCACACCAGGGGCAAGGTCCTGCCCTCCACACCACACCAGGGGCAAGGTCCTGCCCTCCACACCACACCACACCACACCAGGGGCAAGGTCCTGCCCTCCACACCACACCACACCACACCAGGGGCAAGGTCCTGCCCTCCACACCACACCACACCACACCAGGGGCAAGGTCCTGCCCTCCACACCACACCACACCACACCAGGGGCAATGGTCCTGCCCTCTACACATGTACTGCGATTTGAAACCCTAAGTATACTACACCTGACGGTACGTGTGACTCCTGGTATCACACACAACACTAGGTAATACTGCTGAATTTGTTAGAAAACATCTCCTGATGCGGGAGCCATGCTGAGCGTCCGCTAGAACCAGAACTGCCATCTTGAAATTGTAAAGTCTTACACAGGAACACAAACAGCAGCAGATCAAGTACTGAGTCCTTTCAATATTGTTTGTGAATGAGGAAGACATGATAAACATAGAAATTGGAGTAGCAAAAGCAGGAAAGCAAACAGATAACTTAAGGAGATATATTTGAAGACTTTTCATGTAAGTAAAGAGCAGCAATTATTATCAGTCGTGGATTTGAAACCAAGTTTAAGTAAAGTGTCACACGTATGTATGTTGTTTTCACCTCCTCTACCAGGTAGTTCATTACATATGTTAATAGTTGTGTTAAAGAAAGTATACTTCGCCTCGCCTGAGGTAAAATGTTTGTCCACGAGTTTGTATCGGTTAACACGAATGAAAACCAATCTATCTAAGCCTCTAGATAACTTCTTCGACCGAGATTACTAAAACCCTTAATCATTCTGAACACCTGTATCAAATCACCACTTAAGCTTTCCTTCTTTTAAGCTATGTCTAACTCATCCAATCAGCTCTAATACGATTTGTTGTTCAGTCCGGCAACCATCTTGCCAGCTCGACGCTGAGCACTCTCTATCGTATATCATTTTTCTCCAGCCAGTAGTGTGAGCACAGCTGACGACAATATTCAACGTGAAGACGCACCACTGCAGTGTACAAAATGAGGATTAGTTTCTCAGACTATAATTTGCATATCTTGTCTATAATTCATACAATTTGCATATCCTGTCCATAATTCATACAATTCGAATATTTTGTCTATAATTCATACAATGTCGTTCGCGCCCCCCTTTTTTTGCACCTTCAGTGAGCAGCTTATGTGGCTTTAACTCACCACAGATTATCATGGCCAAGTCTTTTTCCCGTCTTACTGTCGCTTGCCTCTTCGTGCTTACTACCGACATGTACAACTCTGCGCTTGTCGATGTTACACTTCATCTGTCACTTGTGAGTCCAGTCCGTCAGTCTGTCTCTGTCAGCAAGCAGACGTTCACCTTCTGCTGTAGCATCTGCGAATTTCGATATCGTACGACGCAACCCGTTATCAAGTGTCATGTTTTCTGAGCCCCGTAACTTGATCTGAGAGCAAGGCGAGAGAGAGAGAGAGAGAGAGAGAGAGAGAGAGAGAGAGAGAGAGAGAGAGAGAGAGAGAGAGAGAGAGAGAGTGATTTGTCAGTGATTTGTGGATGACCTGACCTACCCTGCTGGGCCAGGCAGGGTCGCCTGACCTCCTGTCATCCTCACCAAGTCCCTGCGTCACTGTTCTCATATACTCGGTACGTAACTAATCTACTTCTCTCTCTCTCTCTCTCTCTCTCTCTCTCTCTCTCTCTCTCTCTCTCTCTCTCTCTCTCTCTCTCTCTCTACCATATGCTGATAGTCTCATATAAACTCTCTCAATCTGGACTTATCCCAGTTGGTTCAGATGGAGGCCATCCGTTACCACAGAGGCTTCTGTTCCTATCATAATAGTCTCACACATCTGTGCCAGACATATTTTCCTCCTCCACACAGAGAGTTCCACAGAATTTCATAGATACACAGACCATACATACCCAGGCTCTCAGCTAAGTGGTCTTGCCTTAACTCAGTGACCTCTAAGTTTGAGTTCATTTTCTCTCGTTGGTAATATTGACCTGTCTGTACGAATATTTTCAACATCGTCTTTGTTGAATCCTTTACGTATCATAAAACATTCTGCTAACTTGCCTCGGAGATGCAACTTGCTTAGGGAGAACACATTCAGTTCTCGCACTCAGTTCTCATATGGTTTGTAACGTAAGAAAGGAATCCATTCAGTTGCTCTTCGCTTCACTGATTCCAATCTAATAATATCCCTAATTAGGTGGTGGCCCAGAACTGCACTACGTAACTGAGGTGGGATGTAACTAGACGTAGGTATAGCGGAGGTGACAACTGTGGAAGTGATACCAGGTGAGGTGAGAAGGTAAGGAGGAGATGGAGTATGTTGAAAGATTGTTGAATGTGTGTGATGAGAGGGCGGTAGCCGTAGGATGTTTGGGTGTGGGTGGTATGCACAATATGTGGCAAGGTGACTGGAATCGATGGTTATCAAGAAAGGGATGACTGTGTTGGTAACTGGTTAGTTAGGATTTTCACTGCATGTATGGAGTATGGTGAGGTGCCTGAGTAGTGGCGAAATGCGTGCATAGTGCAGATCACCCCGCGGACATTTCACCAGCGTTCCTTCCCGTAGCAGGGTAACGCAACCAGGACACCCACCTCCATACTACCCCCAGGGTAAGTGTCGAGGATGAGAAGCGGCCCCAGTGGGCGCCTGCCTCCTGGTAACACTGCACGGATGATGTACAACGTGGAGGAGGAGGAGGAGGGAGTGAGGAAGTGTTCTTCAGGAGGGATAGAAAGAGATGAAGATAAAAAAAACAGGGATACTAGAATGACGGAAATGGTTTTGAGAGAGAGAGAGAGAGAGAGAGAGAGAGAGAGAGAGAGAGAGAGAGAGAGAGAGAGAGAGAGAGAGAGAGAGAGAGAGAGAGAGAGAGCTGTAGCCACCGAGAATAGAGCTGAGGGAGGGAGAAACTTTTGTGCCGAGGCACCACAAGTTCTGTCAGGACAATGGTGCGTGGTAGAGGGCGCGTGGTAGAGGGAGTGTGGTAGAGGGCGTGTGGTAGAGGGCGTGTGGTAGCGAGGCATTCACTTAGTTAATGACTAACCGGGGGAGGGGGGGCTGACCGGTGATGGTGGGGAGGGGGGGTAAAGGGGATAGGTACATCGTGTGTGTGTGTGTGTGTGTGTGTGTGTGTGTGTGTGTGTGTGTGTGTGTGTGTGTGTGTGTGGGGAGGAAGGGTGGGGGGAGAGGGATTGAGAGAAGGGGTACAGCATAGGCTGGTGGTCACCCTGGGAGGCGATTGCTATATTGGTATAATGAAGGGAAGTTATGCTGGGGGAGGAACACGGGTGTTGGGGAGCACAGCTGGGGGGGTGGGGTGAGTAGCATGCAGAAGTGGGGGGGGGGGGGGGTATTGTTGGCTTGGGGGGGAGGGGGGGGAAGGACATGGATAGGACAGATAACAGGAGACGTGACGTACCAGGACAAGACCATCTGCTGGGTCACAGTATCCCAAGTTAAGAGTCCATATAGACAAGCTGGTGTAGCAGAAGGCTCGTCCCATCCCACCTCTCCCTACGGAACAACGGCCAGTGGGTCGTTGAGAGCACACCAGCTACTACTGCACAGTACGTGGTAATGTCTATCATGGAGCACGGAGACGGTATACTGACGTGGGAATTTCATGGGAAAGTGTAAGTGGAAACGTGACCGCTAATCAATACTTTATCTGGAGACTCGTGGGAGGAAACTCGAGCAGGATACGAAGAAAATAGTTCAATAGGTAATTACAAGAAGTAGAAATATATGTTTTTCCTTTTTGAATAGAATTATTTACTGATAACTGATGTCATTTAAGTATTTTTTTTTTCTCTTAAAGGTATTCAAGGTCTCATGAACAACATCTTTTGCCAGTTCAGTCTCATGTCTTATACCTGCATGAAAAGAAATTAAACTGGCTACGTTAGGAATATATCTTCCCACAATATGTTGTTTGTTCATTGCATACTGCAACAGTAAAGTCAGAACCATAGCAATCATAGTTGTCTAGGCTGGGAGGAAGGTAAGATTGAATGAAGAGAGATTTAGAATTCTAGAGAGGGCTGACCAAGCTTTGGAGTCTGGATCGTCTAGAACTAAAGGTAGGAAGCATAGCCTAAGCTTGAGAGAGAGAGAGAGAGAGAGAGAGAGAGAGAGAGAGAGAGAGAGAGAGAGAGAGAGAGAGAGAGAGAGAGTGGAGTTGACTATAAGGAATGGAAACAGCAAGACGTGGGGGGGAAACTGGGTTGCGTGTCTGTGGTGGTCTGTACGAGCTGGGATTACCTCGGTGTGTTGTGGTGCCGGGACGCCGCTCGGGAGGATAGATCTGGAGTGGCAAGAGGATGAACAAGAACACCTGCTGTGTACGACTGTGACTGTGTGTGACTGTGTGTGTGTGTGTGTGTGTGTGTGTGTGTAGATACGTCCCTGTTGATCATGACTGTACCTCACATTCATGTGTCTGTCTCTCTCCCCCAGGGTAGATGTGAGGGGGTGGTCGGGGTGAGCACCCATGAGACGCGTCCCAGTCCCCGGTGGACATGGGCGGCCCAAGACTCAACGTGTATCCTCCATGTTCCCCTGCCGTAGCCAGCCTAACATGACACTGGTGGGGGTCAGGTCGGTGCTTACCCCGCGACCCTACTCGGCCCCTCAGGCCGCCCTGACCACCAGGGGACACACCGCAGGCCCTGGTCACGCTGGCCGAGGAGGCCGAAACCCAGAGAACTCCATCAGTGAAGTGGAGGATCTCACTGACCAATCAGATGTTCCTTACTCCTACGCCGGCCAATCAAATGCGGGATACGGGTCGCTCAGCCTATCAAGGGACTCGGGGAACAACACCGTCGACCAATCACAGGACGAGAATGAGAGTCTTTTGGACGTAACGACTGATCTTGTTGAGGACGACCCTCCAGCAGCTGCAGCAGAGGACACGTCCTCCGCGGCGCCCTACAGACTTGTGACTCAGGCTTCCAGGGACTCCGCCGTGGGTTCCAGCACAGACGGCATGACCAGAGACGCTCCAGGCGAACATCATGTCCAGGCTCCTACCCTGGACACTCCACGGTCCGAGAACTCGGCCTTGGATTCCAGCATGACCAGAGACATTCCAGACGACCATCAAGTCCAGACTCCTCCCCTGGACAGTCCACGAGAACTCCTGGAAACCCAAGAAGAGTCACAGGTCTCCTCAGACTCGGAGGACGGGACAGTCAATAGAAATTCCCCAGATGCTGAGACTTTGATCGATAACCAGGACTCAGAAGTGGGCACTGAAGAAGACGACGAAGAAACCGAAGCCTCCAGATCGTCCTTAGTTCAGCCAGACGCAGACGAAGGTGTTCCTGGAAGTGCCGAAGACATCGCTCCCTCAAGAGAAGCCACAACTCACACCAGAAGCTTACAACAACAGGAGGTGACCAGTTACTGTTCTCTCCTGGACCCAGAGGTCCCTCCCACCACCCACCCACTACTGCCTCCGACCATCGTGACCTCTGACCTGAGTGGCAGCAATCAGCGATCAGGGCCCTGCAGGTCAGGAATCAACCTGCAGAAGGTGATCGACCTGCGCTGTGAGTGAGGCCCAGCGAACTGGCCATCTGAACTTGGCCAAACTCGGCCTGCCCTTCTTCCCCTCGGCCGTCCTACTGGTCGATGGCTCCATGATCCACGTGAGTTGATTTATGTTGTTCTATTGTAGTTAAGTGACTGGGTCTGGTTTCCTGGCTTGCTCAGTGTTAACGGCTCTGTGGCCAAAGCGCCCTGAATTAGCTAATTACTTACTGCACTAGGTGAATCCTAACTGTCAACGTGTTGGAAAAGGATTCAAACATTAGTCAATGGCACCCTAACGAGGCTGTTTGCGACAGCGGAAAGAAATCATAAGTTCCTGGATTAGTGTAATGATAGTAGAAGGACATACAGATGTTTCAAAGAGATAAACATAAACGTTGTGTGTAGACGCCCTAGTCAGCCAGCACCTACTGACACTGTCATATACGAGAGTTTACGACGATCCATACAGGATCAAGACACAATCCTCCTTGGGTATTTCATACTCCAGAAATCAAATAGCAAACTAAATCGGGTGTACATTGTGAATTTGCTAGACTTATCATTTTGTCGAAGACAATTTTCTATTCCAAATCGTCACCGAGCAGACAAGGGAAGCTAATATACTTCATATAGTTCTTGCATCCCAGGAGTTCATAGTAACTAATACCCGCTCGTGTTGGAGAACATCTAGACACTTGTGACCACAACATGGTTAAAGTCGACGTAAATATCAGAACCGACTCACCTAAAACCAGTACTATTACCCGTAACTTGAACGGGGCGGATTTTAATGGGTTACGTGACACATTTAAAAGTCTCACCCTCGTTAGTTCGTGCCCAGAGAATTATGGTCAGTTTTTAAGCATCAGTTTATGCACCATCAAGTCACATTCATTCCCATGCACGAAAGAAACAATAAAACCAACAAGAGGATTGAATGTTACTCCCCCAAAATATTGCATGATCTATACGGCGAAGAAATATACTCGTACAAACTTAAGAAATCAGACAATTACCCAACTATTGCAACACAATATAACACAAGGAGACGCGTGAAAAGTCATAAAAAAAAAAAGCCAAGAGAGGATACTAAGTGAGCATTGCAAGAGATAGTAAGAGAGATCCTAAAAGACTTTATAGATATATCAATGATAAAAACAAGTAAGGAATGGGACATGACCTTTAGTAAACGAAGATAGGGAAGCCAGTGTGGATGATGAAAACATAGCAAAAACCCTGATCAAGGTTTTCAGTTCTGTTTCTACACTAGAAAAAAAAAGACAAAATTTTGAGACGATGATACATAGCACTCACACGATACCCGAATTTACCGTCACAGTTAAAAGTGTTAACACAGATAAGTTAGAGACAAATAAAAGTCCAGGTTATAATCGTAGTTATCCAGAAATTATTAGAAACATCAAACACGAAGTTTTTAAAACGTTAAACTATATTTTCAATACAGTCCCACAGGAGTGGAGACTGGCAGACGTCACCCCAATATACAAAAAGGGAAGCCGTGAACTGCCTGGTAATCACCATCCTGTTAACCTCACATCGATCATATGTAAACTTCTGGAGTCGATTATTAGAGATAAGATCGTAGCCTAACCTGAAACAACATGAACCTGATCAATAATACACAACAATGTTTTAGAAGACACAGATCAATAATCACAAGACAAGAGCAATAATCATATATATGTTCATCCAGGAAACATTCGACAAACTTCCCCACGTTAAAATGAGGCATAAATTCCAGGTCCTGGGGATTATTGGTTGCTTAGGCAATTGGACAAAAGCCAGAATACGTGAGTGAGAAGAAGCAGCGAATCATGATGAACGATGAATCATCAGCGTGGGGTCCCCCAGGGATACGCACTTGGGCCTATCCTGTTTATCATTGTTATTGACGATACTGACGTAAGGCTGACTAACTCACGTCTCTAGATTTGCAATACTGTTTCGAATGATGGTTTCCATGAGGTTTTCCAGCTACGTAAGTTGGGCAAATTGGACGAGAATTTACCGGGAAGCGATGTATTAATGTTTTGACTGTCAGTGTTACTTTGGCACATTTCTGCTCTGGCATTTTCCCAGCAGTAAGTGACTTACTGACGAGAATTAGTTAATAGCTTAACTGTCTTACTCTCGTTAGTGTTTCCTGCTCAAGCCTCAATGATGCTTCAGTAATAGGGAATTATACCGTCATCATCTTATTACTGAAAAGCCACTGATTCTCTTGCATGTATGCTCTTCCCAGTAACTCTCAAATGATACCATTCGGGTCATTGGGTAGTTCGAGCACCTACTTCATCTAGTTAGATCCAATGTGGATCACGTAAGCTCGTTCATAGAATCACGAGTGTCGCGTTGATACGGAAGATAAGATACTTGACTCTAAGTCTCTTGTATATGATGGATGACTTGACGTCAATCCTGGTGATTATGTGAGCTAATCCCAGATCAGATTAGCTGCCGTCAGCCAATCCCACGTCCCCTCGGGACAAGTCTCATGACGGCCATAAGCCAAAGAATTTTGTAGAAAGGGATTACCATTACTGGCATCTTGGGAGATTGGGAGCCCAAGAATCCTAACTAATCCCCAAACTGGTGGATTTCCTCTCTGGTGCGCAGGGTCGGGCAGGGTCGGGCAGGGTCGGGCAGGGTCGGGCATGTGATGGAGGTTTGGGATCCGTCTGATTCTGGAATGAAATGGCCAGGTTCGTGGGGGGAGGTTTGGTCGCTGGTGTAGTGACAGGATGAAAGAGATTGGTAGGGACGACGAGGGAGGGTTGTGGAATTCTGACTGTGGCGTGACTGAGGCTTTTTGTTTCCCGTTCGAAAGAGAGACGAGAGAGTTACATACATACACAGACCATACAAAACCCAAGGACCAAGCAAGGTGGTCTAATTCTAACATTACTAAAAATGATGCAATCCTGAAAATGACGGTCAGGGTGAGATCAGCGGTTGAGAAGTTGGTATGATATACCAATTCGTGATGAAAATTGAATAAAAGAATTATTCAGTACCGGAGAGGAACTCAGGGACATCTAAGTTTAAGTCCTTCTCGCCTCTCGTTTGTAGCGACGACGCGACCGTAATGATATTTCCAATAACGACGTTGGTGAATCATTCAAATATCTCAATTTCTTTTTTGTCAACTTCCTTGAAGGCGTCCTTTGCTGACAGAGAACAGAGAGAGAGAAAAAGAGAGAATCAGCAGTATTGTGAAACAGCCACAACCCTGAGGTCTTCATTAACATATTTTGATCCAACCTCTCCATCTCTCTATCTCGTCCGACATGACAAGGACAGACACCACCTGCCGTGCATGCACGCCAATTCCTGTTCCTCCCCTGATGATGTGGTCATTACACGAAAGTGCACTTGGGAACTTATCGTGTTTCATTTTCCTCGTAGATATCAACTTTATATATATATATATATATATATATATATATATATATATATATATATACTCCTATGAGTCCAAGGGGAAAATGAAACACGATAAGTTCCCAAGTGCACTTTCGTGTAATAATCACATCATCAGGGGAGATACAGGAAAGAAATATAAGTCAGTTGATATACAAAGAAGAGACGTAGCTAGAACGCCATTTGGTAAACGAGTGATTGTCCAAGACAAACAACGAGCATATCATAAACTTATTATGTCAACAAGAAGGGGAATTGTTTAAAAATCTTATCAACAATAAAGCTATCCAAATTGTATAAACCTTCACTAATATCAAGATTATAATTCTTTGTGTATTCAATAATAGAAGATTCAATGATGGTTCTCGTGGTACTGGAGTTAGAATCAATAACTGAGATGGCAATCCTCCAGTTAATACAATGATCATGGTTTTTAACGTGATTAAACAAGGCATTTCATTCTTGTTGTTCTTATAATATATCTATGTTGCTTAAGTCTAACAGAAAGATCCTTACCAGTCTGACCAACATGAAACTTATCACAATTTTTACATGTCACTTTATAGATGCATCCAAGAGAATTTTCTGGTGAGTTCTTGATTAAGATATTCTTTATAGCATTATTGCCACTGAAGGCAACATTTATATCAAAGGATTTAAGCAACATGGGAAGTAAAGAAAAATTATTATCAAAAGGGAGAACTAAAAGATTCTTGGTGTCAACGGGAGGTTTGAGTTTAACTCTATAAAATGATTTCTTTGCTAGCTTAAAGTATTTATCTATGAAAGATCTGGGGAATAGGACAAAAATCAAATGCCTTGTCTAATCACGTTAAAAACAATGATCATTGTATTGACTGGAGTAATGCCATCTCATTTATTAATTCGAACTCCAGTACCACAAGAAATATCATTCAATCTTTTATTATTAAATACACAAAGAATTATAACCTTAATATATATATATATATATATATATATATATATATATATATATATATATATATATATATATATATATATATATAAACTGGTAACGGTTCTCGTAGATACGTTGTTAAAATAATCATATACCCGGGTTCTTTTTAAATCAGATTCTTTCTAATCATTCAAAGTTGTCTAATATCTTTTTTCCCCATGACTGAGAGGTTGTGCGAAACACCTCCAGCAGTTGCCTCACCGCCTGGACCCGCGTCCACCAGCTCAGCTTGAGGAGCGTGTGTGTGGTGAGGTCGGTGCGGCAGCTGGGAATGAGTGAGGGCAGACGGGCGAGGCTGGACGATAACCTCTAGGCGGATGTGCAAGTACGGCTGCGTGCTCACTGGCTGCTGTTACGTAACGCTGGTGTGTGTGTGTGTGTATGTGTGTGTGTGTGTGTGTGTGTGTGTGTGTGTGTGTGTCGTGAAAAATCACGGTGGGAAAAATGAGCAAAATACATTCCAGGTTTTCGCCAGTATTTCCTGGGTTATCAAGGATAATGGAAGGAGATAAAGTTAGAAGGTTTACTAACTTTGTGTGTTTCTCTCCCTTGATAAGTGAAGACAAATTAATGTCATATATATATATATATATATATATATATATATATATATATATATATATATCAGTTTCTTCATCTCTCCCGGCGCTATATATAGCTCATGGCAAAAGCTCATTTTGAGAGAAATCTAATTACCTTCCCCATCAAGAAATCCCTTGGTGGGGAGGAGAAACCTCCCTCCCCACCAAGGGGAGAGAGAGAGAGAGAGAGAGAGAGAGAGAGAGAAACCTCTCTCCCCCTCCCCCCTAGTCTTTACCTGGCTATCCCCCAGGCCACTATAATGCTCCTAATTAGATAACCTCCTTAGCGTCGGGCCACATAATGTCTCCCGCTAATTACCAGAGGCAGGAGCGGCTCCTCGCCCTGATCCTGGCGAGAGAGAGAGAGAGAGAGAGAGAGAGAGAGAGAGAGAGAGAGAGAGAGAGAGAGAGAGAGAGAGAAGAGAGAGTGCCATGTATACACACATCACTCCATGTTACCTCCAGACGTAACCATATACACAAGACAATCATGACGAGCGACCGGGGCCTCCGTCATCACCCAGTGGGTTTTTTACATGGTATGACTCACATCATCTTCAATACGTGGCGTCTCTCCCATCACCTTCCATTACCCCTGCACCAGGCTGGCCTCAGGGCGTGCTGGGCATTCAACTCGTCAACCCAGCCTGAGCTCACCAGGGGGGAATTGATGGTTTGGACGAGCTGGTGTGTAAGTTGCGGGAGTTGATCGTCAGGACTTTCGTGTGTGCTCAAAGGGTTAAGTCTGAGTGCTCAAAGGATTCAATTTGAGTTACCAAAGAGTTGAATCACGGTGCTCAGAGGGTTAATTCTCACAGTGGGGATGGAGGTGAATTCAAAGGGTCAAAATGTGTGCGTAATTATGTATTTGTATCCAGCTATTTGTACTGTGTGGGGAGGGAGTTCTACACTCGTGGGGCCACATCTCCTGTACTGTACGGGGAGGGAGTTCTACACTCGTGGGGCCACATCTCTTGTAGTGTACGGGGAGGGAGTTCTACACCCGTGGGGCCACATCTCTTGTAGTGTACGGGGAAGGAGTTCTACACTCGTGGGGCCACATCTCTTGTAGTGTACGGGGAGGGAGTTCTACACTCGTGGGGCCATATCTCATGAACATTCTCTACTGTCATATAACTTTTTAGATTCATGTATGTTGTCTGCATTAACCAAGTCCTCAGTCATTCTTCTTCATTCATCCACCAATCTTATGGTATAAAAGGATTTCTTGACGTCTTTTGAACAAATGTCTTGCTTTCATGCTATGTTCTCTGGTTGCTTTATCCCCACAAATAGAAATTTAAAAAGGTGAATGACTGCAGAGAAAGTTAAAGTAATGATGCACACACACACACACACACACACACACACACACACACACACCAGCTTAAGCCTCAGGTTTCCATTTCTCGACCAACAACAAGGGAAGGATGAACACCTGGGTTAGGTATGGGCCGACTGCTGCAACCAAGATTCGAACCCATGCGTGTCTGACCCCGGGAGGACCGGTACTGACTCATTGCCAGGGTATGTGTGTGTGTGTGTGTGTGTGTGTGTGTGTGTGTGTGTGTGTGTGTGTGTGTGTGCGCGCGCGCGCGCGCGCGAAAGGTTTATCTGGAAGTTGAAAGGGTTAAGTCTAACCATTGCAAGAGTTGGAGAGAGCGAGGATGGGCGTGTGGGCGTGGGCGTGTAGGCGTGGGTGTCCAAAGGGTTAGTGTAGAGCAGCTGTACCATCATACTACTTCAACAGTTATGTGCGTTGTCCTGCGCGAGGTGGTCACTCCGTCACACTCCACCAGGTGAGGAGGAGTAACGGCCAAGTGCTGGTCGTCACACTCCACCAGGTGAGGAGGAGTAACGGCCAAGAGCTGGTCGTCACACTCCACCAGGTGAGGAGGAGTAACGGCCAAGTGCTGGTCGTCACACTCCACCAGGTGAGGAGGAGTAACGGCCAAGTGCTGGTCGTCACACTCCACCAGGTGAGGAGGAGTAGCGGCCAAGTGCTGGTCGTCACACTCCCCCAGGTGAGGAGGAGTAACGGCCAAGTGCTGGTCGTCACACTCCACCAGGTGAGGAGGAATAACGGCCAAGTGCTGGTCGTCACACTCCACCAGGTGAGGAGGAGTAACGGCCAAGTGCTGGTCGTCACACTCCACCAGGTGAGGAGGAGTAACGGCCAAGAGCTGGTCGTCACACTCCACCAGGTGAGGAGGAGTAACGGCCAAGAGCTGGTCGTCACACTCCACCAGGTGAGGAGGAGTAACGGCCAAGAGCTGGTCGTCACACTCCACCAGGTGAGGAGGAGTAACGGCCAAGAGCTGGTCGTCACACTCCACCAGGTGAGGAGGAGTAGCGGCCAAGAGCTGGTCGTCACACTCCACCAGGTGAGGAGGAGTAACGGCCAAGTGCTGGTCGTCACACTCCACCAGGTGAGGAGGAGTAACGGCCAAGTGCTGGTCGTCACACTCCACCAGGTGAGGAGGAGTAACGGCCAAGTGCTGGTCGTCACACTCCACCAGGTGAGGAGGAGTAGCGGCCAAGAGCTGGTCGCTGTGTCTGGCCGCTGTGTCTGGCCGCTGTGTCTGGCCGACGTGAGACAACCCATCCAGTATGGAAGGAATGGTAGACAGTCACCAACCAGGGGGACATTAGTCCATTCTTCTGGATTAATTTGGCCGGACGTTTTTATGGTAGGAAATGATAGCTATTCCCAGGATGATAGAGACAGTGCAAATTACAGCGTTGGTCTTCTATCCTGTGTTTCCCAGGTCGTAAAAGATGGGGGAAGGGAGGGGGAAGGGGGATTACTCCCTCTGTTCAACGCCTGAGCAATCTCTGTATTAGGAAATCCCCCCACCCCCTCTTCCCCCCACCCCCCTCTTCCCCCCCCCACCCCCACCCCCCTCGTATATAAAAGAACAGTTACCCTCACTTGATACAGAAATGGTTTACACCCCCTTACAATAAGAGATGGTTTACATCCCCTTATATAAGAGATGGTTTACAGCCCCTTATACATATATAGAAAGCTCGGTAAACCCACACGCTGGCCACCGATACACCCACCAAAGTCTGTAATCCACACATGGTATGTTCTGGGGTCTGCAGTTGTGTGTGTCCTGTTGTCCCTCGTGCTACAGACAGACCCAGCCAGCCAGCCAGCCAGCCAGCCAGCCAGCCAGCCAGCCAGCCAGCCAACCAGCCAACCAGCCTGCCAGCCAGCCAGCCAACCAGCCAGCCAGCCAGCCAGTCAGCCTGCCAGCCAGCCAGTCAGTCAGTCAGTCAGCCAGCCAGCCACCCAGCCACCCAGCCAATCAGCCAGCCAATCAGCCAGCCAGCCAATCAACCAGCCAGCCAGTCAGCCAGCCAGCCTGCTAGCCAGCCAATCAACCAGCCAGCCAATCAGCCAGCCAGCCAGCCAGGCAGCCTGCCAGCCATCCAGTCAGCCAGCCAGCCAGCCAGGCAGCCTGCCAGCCAGCCAGCCAGCCAGCCAGTCAGTCAGTCAGTCAGCCATCCAGTCAGCCAGCCAGCCAGCCAGCCAGCCAGCCAGTCAGCCAGTCAGTCAGCCTGACCCACTGGTCTACAGAGCATTACACAGGTGGTCTTGTGGAGGAGAAGCACGAAGGCCGGCCCAGGCAGGGGACCTTATGATGCAGGTGAGGAAGCTGGCTTGTGGTGATGATGGTGTGCCAGCTGGTGTTGTCTGACTAGGTTTTACCACTTATTGTGGCAGCTGGTGTTGTACGACCAGGTCTTACCACCTGGTGTGGCAGCTGGTGTTGTTTAGCCAGGTCTTACCACCTGGTGTGGCAGCTGGTGTTGTCTGACCAGGTCATACCACCTGGTGTGGCAGCTGGTGTTGTCTGGCCAGGTATCATTGCCACCTGGCTTATCTTATTCTTAACCGGAGGTGAGAGAGAACAAGAATTTCCAGCTGTCCTGATCTCCTGCGACGAGAGTCATGTGAAGATGGTGGTGGTGTGGGAGGACGTCTGTGTGGGTCTTGTGGTGGTGGAGGTCTGGGTATTGGTGATGGTAGTGTGTTGGGGGAGATGTGGTTGCTGTTGTTGGTGGCGTGGTGGCAGTGGTGGTGGCGTGGTGGCATGATGGTGGTGGTGGTGGTGGTGGCGTGGTGGTGGTGGTAGTGGCGTGGTGGTGGCGTGGTGGCAGTGGTGGTGGCGTGGTGGTGGCGTGGTGGTGGTGGCGTGGTGGCAGTGGCGTGGTGGCAGTGGCGTGGTGGTGGTGGGGATTACTCTTTATACCAGACGCTTCTGTCATGGACAGAAGACCGCGTCAAGAGGCCAGAACTTCAATAAAAGGTGAACAGAACGACAGAAATATAAAGAAAATTAAGAAATGAGGAAATAAAATCTAATCATTAAGAAGGGAGGGAATGTCTACCTTTGGACGAAAGATCGTAGCTGTTGGGAGGGACATGAGAACGGAAGAGTTCCAAAGCTTGGCGGTGTAAGGGAAGACACAGACATCATAACGCCCCAGCTATACGTTGATAGTGTTCAGCGGTGTGAAAGAAGCCCTGTGGGAATCACCCTCAGGCCCAGCGATCATGAGAGGTGCAGAGCATATATACAGACGCCACAACTTCGTAAATATATACAGACGCCACAACTTCGTAAATATATATAGACGCCACAACTTCGTAAATATATGCTCAAAATCGAGAAAAAAGAACATCAGAGAGGTATTGTTTCAAGATTAATGACGGGTCAAGGTGTGTGTGTGAGAAATTATAACACCTCTTTTTAATATCTTTTAGCAAATGTTACAATAAGTTGTGGAAGAGAAGGTCGAGAGAAAATAGTCCTGTACCTTTGATTAAGTCAACCTATCATGAGGCTTGAAATTGATGAGCCTGTCTCAACCACGTCATTGATCACCCGTCCATTGATGTATAATGCCGCAGTAAACACCTGTGTGAAGCATGGCAGATCCATCATGACCCATGGTACAGCCAGACCCTCAGATGTTGACCAAAACATTTCAACAGTTGTTGCACAGCCATTACAACCATCCCTCCCCACCCCTTCCCAGCAGCAGCAGGTAGCATAGTGGGTAATGCCTCTTGCGCCCTTGAGCACGACGGTACGACCCTTGAGCACGACGGTACGACCCTTGAGCACGTCGGTACGATCCTTGAGCACGACGGTACGACCCTTGAGCACGACGGTACGATCCTTGAGCACGACGGTACGACCCTTGAGCACGACGGTACGACCCTTGAGCACGACGGTACGATCCTTGAGCACGTCGGTACGATCCTTGAGCACGGTGGTACGACCCTTGAGCACGACGGTACGATCCTTGAGCACGACGGTACGATCCTTGAGCACGGCGGTACGATCCTTGAGCACGACGGTACGATCCTTGAGCACGACGGTACGATCCTTGAGCATGACGGTACGATCCTTGAGCAAGACGGTACGATCCTTGAGCACGACGGTACGATCCTTGAGCACGACGGTACGACCCTTGAGCACGACGGTACGATCCTTGAGCACGTCGGTACGATCCTTGAGCACGACGGTACGATCCTTGAGCACGGCGGTACGATCCTTGAGCACGACGGTACGATCCTTGAGCACGACGGTACGATCCTTGAGCACGGCTGTACGATCCTTGAGCACGACGGTACGATCCTTGAGCAAGACGGTACGATCCTTGAGCACGACGGTACGATCCTTGAGCACGGCTGTACGATCCTTGAGCACGACGGTACGATCCTTGAGCATGACGGTACGATCCTTGAGCAAGACGGTACGATCCTTGAGCACGACGGTACGACCCTTGAGCACGACGGTACGATCCTTGAGCACGTCGGTACGATCCTTGAGCACGGCGGTACGACCCTTGAGCACGACGGTACGATCCTTGAGCACGACGGCATGATCCTTGAGCATGACAATACGATCCTTGAGCAAGACGGTACGACAGGTTAGGTCATCATACTCAAGGATCGTACCGTCGTGTCAAGGACCGTACCGTCGTGCTCAAGGGTCGTATCGTCGTGCTCAAGGATCGTAACGTCGTGCTCAAGGATCGTACCGCCGTGCTCAAGGATCGTACCGTCGTGCTCAAGGATCGTACCGCCGTGCTCAAGGATCGTACCGTCGTGCTCAAGGATCGTACCGACGTGCTCAAGGATCGTACCGTCGTGCTCAAGGGTCGTACCGTCGTGCTCAAGGGTCGTATCGTCGTGCTCAAGGATCGTACCGTCGTGCTCAAGGGTCGTATCGTCGTGCTCAAGGGTCGTATCGTCGTGCTCAAGGATCGTACCGTCGTGCTCAAGGGTCGTATCGTCGTGCTCAAGGGTCGTATCGTCGTGCTCAAGGATCGTACCGTCGTGCTCAAGGGTCGTATCGTCGTGCTCAAGGGTCGTATCGTCGTGCTCAAGGATCGTACCGTCGTGCTCAAGGGTCGTATCGTCGTGCTCAAGGGTCGTATCGTCGTGCTCAAGGATCGTACCGTCGTGCTCAAGGGTCGTATCGTCGTGCTCAAGGGTCGTACCGTCGTGTTCAGGAGGTTAACACTGTGTGAGGAGACGAGCTGGAGGTTTTCTAATGTGTGTGTTCGTGTGTCAGGTTATAAGTCATCCAGACTTCTGAGATATTATCATGAGATCTGAGAACATTAGTCTAGGATCACCATGGAACAGGCTGGAAGGAACAGTCTGGAAGGGGCAGTCTGGAAGAGGCAGTCTGGAAGGAACAGCGTGGAAGGGGCAGTCTGGAAGGGGCAGTGTGGAAGGAACAGCGTGGAAGGGGCAGTCTGGAAGGGGCAGTCTGGAAGGAACAGCGTGGAAGGGGCAGTCTGGAAGGGGCAGTCTGGAAGGGGCAGTCTGGAAGGGGCAGTCTGGAAGGAACAGCGTGGAAGGGGCAGTCTGGAAGGGGCAGTCTGGAAGGGGCAGTCTGGAAGGGGCAGTCTGGAGGTGAAGTGATTATATCATCTCCAAAGTATAGCCAGTTCTGGTGATGTATGAGATACTCTAACTCCCACACTGATGATTCCAGAGATGCTACAGTTATGTCGGATCATCTGGAACAGTTGGAGACACAGTTGCTCTGCCAGAACCTAACTTGATACTGATCTCGGTATAACTCATGATCAGCAGGTACAGTTATACAGGAATACCTAGTGAGGCAGACTTGAAGATCTGATCAAGGCGATACAGCGGTCATCAGAGCAGCGATCCTCAATCTTTCCCATCCCAACCACGCCTTCTGATGGGTTCCATCTGACACGTCCACATGAAAAGCCCATCTGATGCCACCCTTCTGACACGCCCATCTGACACGCCCACCCGACACGCCTACTGAATAAGAAATGTGTTGTTTCTCGCCCCTACCAACGTCTCCACCTTCTCCCCTAACCCATTAATAAGTCTTAAAATCTTAAGTCAACACTTGTGAATGATGGCAGCTTCAGTAAGTGGTAAATAATGTATACTTACAAACACTTCTTCGTCCCTCCTCTCGACATGGCCTGATGGGTCAGCAAGACCCGCTGGGGGCAGATGTGAATCTTTCGTCTATTTCATATATTTCAAGTAATAGTTTATCAATACGCAAGACAAGATATCAATATTCATATTTTTACCTTCCATTTCTGAGCGTCTCCCGCCGTCCTGGAGGTAACCCCCCCTCGGCCCCACGGGGATAAAATTACCCCTTGAATATCTGGCGTCTCTCTGAAGTGGCCAGCCCCGTAGTCTGGGGAACCCCTGCCCCACAGAACGACTCCCTACACCACGATCATAATGCAGTTAACGAAACTATGGAAGTGACATTTACGGTTCGTCAGTTCTACGTTAACGTTACAACAACACAGGTATTGTGATTAAGTGAGTCACACGTGAACACCATCAGTTATACGTCACTGTACGTATTACAGCGGTCTCGAACCCTGGTACGTCTGTTACATGAGACAGTTCAAACCTTCTTGTTCGTGAGACAGTTCGAACCTTCTTGTTCATTAGACAGTTCGTACCTTTGTTGATAGTTCCCTTTCCTTAATACGGTTCACTACCACTAAACCTGAAGTAATGAATTATATAAAGAATAAATGACCATAACTCTACTCCACTGTTACCTGAGATGTGAATTTTCAGAGTTTAATGATCGTGATAAAAGCGTTTAAAAAAATTGGTAAGAAAAAAAAAAGCGTTGATGGTTCCATAAAAGGTGTCAGGGGTGCGTCTGGCTCCTGCCTCCCCCTTGCAATTTATGGCCTGAAAATTACGCCTTTGTATCTGATGCAGTTTATGAACCTTTATCATGGGTTGTGCGAGTCTCTAAGATCACACTGAATTACGGTGCAGAGATTCCCGTGTGGAATTTCGAGGCGACTACATATCAGCCTCCATTGTGGGACTACGGAGGGAAGGATAGGGCTGCAATGGACGAGGCTGGATTATTTCTGGACGTATGATGGAGAACAAAGAAAATTGTGGCTAGGATTGGGCTTGGAGGTGACGCTGGTGCGATGACCACGGGAACATGCCTTCCGCCGATCATGACACCTCTGAGACAATCCGTTGATAACAGTGATACGTTATTTCACTCCCTCCTTACAGACGAACACAACACACTTCTGAAGTTCTTCAAATGGTGGCACAAATGTCTCATCTGATGCCTGGCAGGATATTTTTAAGTTCATCCCAAGACTCGGTTCAGATGACCTAAGTGAAGCTGGAACATGAGGTCATCCTTTGTCAGGCAGTGTCGGGGTCAACTACCTGACCTCAGCTGAACAAACTCTCGTCTAATGGGATGCAGAATGTAAACATTGATGACGTCATTTGGTCTGAGGGAGAACTGAACGCCGATTGGCTGGTTGTTACTTGGTGGTGGGTGTTCAGTTTTGCTTCTCGATAAAAATCATTTCCTCTTCTTCTTCTTCTCCTTTCATTCTATCTTCTTCTTCTTCTTCCTCTTCTTCTTCTTCTTCTTCTTCTTCTTCTTCTTCTTCTATCTTCTTCTTCTACCTTCCTCTTCTTCTTCTTCTTCGTTTCATCATTAACCCATTTCTCTTCCTTCCTTCCTGTACTATTTCTCTCATTTCTTTCTCACTTTCACCTCATGTTTTCCCAACATTTTAGTTTCTTTTCCTTAACTGTCAAATCTGATTTTGATTCTTTATTTACCATTTATAACAATTTATATTTAATTCTTCTTGTTATTCTGTTTTTCCTTCCTTCATGTTACCTGTTTATAAGATGTTACCAGTCAGGAGTGAAGACTTAATCCGCCAGTGATGTGATGGCAGGGCGGACGGGACCTGGCCGCCTGAGAGAGAGAGAGAGAGAGAGAGAGAGAGAGAGAGAGAGAGAGAGAGAGAGAGAGAGAGAGAGAGAGAGAGAGGGGGGGGGGACTACAAACTGAGCGAGTAGTGAACCAAATCACACAGACAGAGAGAGGGGGGCTAACTGTCTGCGATAGACACAGAAAGAAAGAAAGAAGTAAAAAACAGACAGATAGACAGGACAACAAACGGATGACTGAGACAGATATACAGACAGGGAGCCACGTCACCCCCCCCCCCCCCTGCCCCCAGGGGAGGAGGCTGTCTAGGACGGCTGACAGGTAGCTGGTCCAGGACCCGTCCCGTTCGCCCAGCTGGTGAGACGGTCGACAGAAAAGTTAATCTGATGAAATGACAGTCAGGCAGCTGCTGTCTGGGGGGACGGGAGGAGAAGCTACATAGCCGGGGAGAGAGGGGGAGGGAGAGGTCAGAGGGAGGGAGAGGAAAGGTCAAGCTAGGGGGACATAAGGTCAAGTGAAGGATAGTGACATCAGATGATGTTTGATGACGGGTGAGGGGGTCATGAAGGGGGTCATGAAGGGGGAGGTAGGTCACAGGGTCACATTATCCAGATATTTACATATATGGGCGGGTGGGGGAGGCTGGTCACCAGGATCAGGCGATAAGACACACATATATATACGTATCAATATACGTACCTTCGTACAGGGAAATGACTATGTATACACAGAGACACATCTATACACATGACAGGTGAACATACACATCATACACATTCATACCCACCTGCACAAAAGGAAAACACACCGGCGTTCATTAGTAAATAATATACACCAAAGAATACACACACGGGACGACGTAGAGAGAGAGAGAGAGAGAGAGAGAGAGAGAGAGAGAGAGAGAGAGAGAGAGAGAGAGAGAGAGAGAGAGAGAGAGAGAGGCAATGCTATTGAAAACAGGAAGACAAGACCAGGATTTCA
Organism: Panulirus ornatus; assembly: GCF_036320965.1. Taxonomy (NCBI): domain Eukaryota; kingdom Metazoa; phylum Arthropoda; class Malacostraca; order Decapoda; family Palinuridae; genus Panulirus; species Panulirus ornatus. Next base: position 34,681,405 of record NC_092230.1, read on the forward strand.
CCAACATGTGAGCAGCGCCTTAACCAGCCTACCTTCGTCTTAACCAGCCTACCTTCGTCTTAACCAGCCTACCTTCGTCTTAACCAGCCTACCTTCGTCTTAACCAGCCTACCTTCGTCTTAACCAGCCTACCTTCGTCTTAACCAGCCTACCTTCGTCTTAACCAGCCTACCTTCGTCTTAACCAGCCTACCTTCGTCTTAACCAGCCTACCTTCGTCTTAACCAGCCTACCTTCGTCTTAACCAGCCTACCTTCGTCTTAACCAGCCTACCTTCGTCTTAACCAGCCTACCTTCGTCTTAACCAGCCTACCTTCGTCTTAACCAGCCTACCTTCGTATAACTACAGGAGGAAGGACAAGCATTACTTCTCTTCATCCTTTACATCAATGACGTTAATAACGGATGACGTTGTCAGATATCATAACCCACAGACGACGATGATGATCGGGCAAACACAACCACAACACAGACTGAACGTCCACAGCTTCAAGATAACAGACACCCGTGATGAACCGGAACACAGGTGGCAAAGGATCAATAATACTGACACGTATATAGTGTGACACATCAGCGGTATAAACGAGACGGCAAAGTCCACGATGAATTCTGGTGGAGTACGAAGGAGAAATGAGGGAAAACGACTTGGTTTGTGTTGAGCTGTGATCACATAAAGCCACGTAAACAGTTCACAGAAGCAATAAAACATGGTAAACAAAATTCTTGGATGCATACAGGCAGGGCGTCCGAACGTGAGGAACTAACCCTCACTCTGTACATTTGACTGCTTCGTCCTCACTGTCAATATTGTATTAGTTAAGGTCATACGGCGTGAAAAAAAAAAAAATGGTGGAGGTAGAACAGTGAGAGTAGAGGTTTGAGCTGCCAAAATGACCCCCGGACTTAAAAACCTGCAAGACTCGACCAGACGATGTAAACAGGTGTTCACAATCATCAAAGGCTTCGATACCCTTGATCTGGGCAGCTGTTAGAGGCTTGAATCGCCTGATCCCACTCACAATACTGGACACAGATTAGTGGGCAAGGGTCTGACTTTGAATAAAGTTAATATTTTCTTTCGTTAGAATTATCAACCTACGAAATGAGAGATTGTTAGCAGCATATATCTATATTGCAAGCAAAGTGTCCGTCCCCTTCCTATTTTGGGTCCAAACTAGACTATACATCCTAGGTTTGGTCATTAGAAGACTCAAAGATGCACAAAACCCTGATGGAGAAGGTCCAGCGGGAGGAAGGCAAGACTTGAGCCAAGTCTTTTCATCATCAGTTTAATGACATCCACAGTGAACACTTTGTCAAAAATTGTGGACCTAAAACCACCAGTGGTTCCTGATGATGAAAGACTGGTAACTACACACACACACACACACACACACACACACACACACACACACACACACACACACACACACATCTGGAACGGTGTTGATCTAAAGTGTCTCTTCATCTTGGCTTTTGACCCTCTGACCTTTGAGACCTGACCTCTCCAGGACAGGTCGAGGTCATCGTCAGTCCAATGTCTGGACCTCCGGACACCGCACGTGACAATCCTGAGGGTCACACTCGAGGCACGTGACCTCGACCTTCGATCCGACATCAGCAGTATGACCTCGCCGGGGACAGGTGACCCTGAGTCAGGCTGGGGCCAACAGACTAACAGACAAGCTGACAGGCAAGCTGACAAGCAGGTAAGCTGACAGAGAGATGATAAGATACGTCCCTCCCATGATGCATCACTGTCGACCCTCTCTCGTTCACTCAGTTTTCAAAGCTTCACCAGAGCTTGAGTCGTCACCAGAGTTCGAAGCTTCGACAGACTCTAAAGCTTACCGATAGATGGAAGCTTCATCAGAGTGCGAAGCTTCACCAGAGTTAGATGCCTATTCAAAGTTCGAAGCATCACCAGAGTTAGAAGCCTCACCAGAGTTCGAAACCTAATCAAAGAACAAAGCAGTTCCGGGTGGGTACGGTTCGTTCCGGTCCTTATTTGCATCACGACAACTTGAATCGTTGGCTAATACTCCAGGGGAAAAACTTTAATTACTAAGATTATCAAAACAGGAGGAATAAAAAGTGCAGCCAGAATACATACAACGATTTTTGAAACTGGAGAAAGGAAATAATTTCTGTGAACTCGAACTGTTTCGAGCAATCTCATAATTAGAAAACAGAACTTTTCTTGAAGCAATATATTCATTACCACTGAGGAAAGTTGTGAGATCTGTAAATACGCAATTCCTAATGATTTCATCTGGAATATTTCATTCCACGTCAAGTCTGGCGTCTCAGGAGATGAAAGTGAGACAAAAACAAATTTCTCTGAAGTATTATAACGAACAACAAACCAAATATAACATCTTTTTTTCCTCTCGTTCTTGGATTAAGACTGGCTATGTGTCAGCTGCCGTTCTTGTACTAAGATCCAGATGATACATTGTTGTCACTGAAGCAACAACCTGGGGATCGGGGATGAGAAGGTGACCTCTAACCACACTACACAAAACTCACGTGTGATAGGAACAGCGATCCCAGGATGTGGGGTGGGAGGGACACAGATCTTGGGGCAACGTGAACCCATGATGAGGCGAGAGGGTGGGGGTAACATAACAGCCAACCCACGTGTGGCCAGTCTCCACACACAAGCTATGGGAACGCAGGAGCCAGGTGAGCGGCCCGCGTCAGTGCACTGGGTCTGGGACACACACACACACCTCACGATGGGGGTGGCTGCTGCGAGAAGAGATGGGAAGCAAGACCGCGCGAGGTGGTACGGGATGGTTGATGAAACGTGATATCAGGATGGTTCATCAGACGGTTTTCATGATGGTTCATAAGGTGGTTCATCAGACGGTTCTCATGATGGTTCATAAGGTGGTTCATAAGACGGTTCTCATGATGCTTCATAAGGTGGTTCATAAGCTGGTTCATAAGATGGTTCATCAACTGGTTCAGAAGACGGAAGGTTTGTTATTCAACTCTGATTACTTGAGAGGTGAGGGAAGAGGCTACCCAAGCACGCCAGCGGTACTCCGAACTGGAGCGAATGAGAACCCGGGAGATATGGAGTTGCAGCCCACAAGAAATATTATCCCGCCACCTGCACAATATCCCCAGCTTCTGGGAAGCAGATTCTGCGATGTTGTTGGTTGGGTTTCCAAGTAAAGGTGGAGAATGTGGTTACGGCCAACGTGTTTATGTTATTAATAATTATATCTAGATTTTTCGCACCCTAACCAATAGGAAACGAGTGGTATATATATACTACACACACACACACACACACACACACATATATATATATATATATATATATATATATATATATATATATATATATATATATATATATATATATATATATATATATATATATACAGAGAAAGACATCGACAGAAGTCGAGTTGTGGGACTGTTGGCTGTAACCAGGCTACGGCCTCCATATTCCACACTGTTGCACAGGTTCGAATCTCTGTAGACAGTATATTCAGTCAGGCAGGGCGAGGCCGAGTATGAGGGTGAGGAAGGCGAAGGTAGAGGGAAGTGTGACCTGAAGAATGTAAGACTAAATGAAGTTGAAGAATGAAGAGGGATCGACGGAAGACAGGGTGGGACATGGGACAGCCACACCTCACACCACCGCACTGCATATTTGATTTCTCTGTATATGATCGCCGTTTCCCGCGTTACTCTCTTCTCATTCAATTGATCAAACCGCCTCACACCACATATTGTCCTCAAGCATTTAATTTCTAACACATCCACCCTCCTCCACAAAGCCTTATCACAGCCCATGCCTCGCATCCATATGATACTGTTGGAACTGCTATTCCTTCAAACATACCCATTTTTGCCATCCTAGATAACGCTCTCTCTTTCCACACATTCTTCAGTGCTCCCAGAACATTCACCCCTCCCCACCCTATGACTCATTTAAGCTTCCATGGTTCCATTCGCTGCCCTGTCCACTCCCAAGTATTTAAAACACTTCACTTCCACCATTTTTTTTCTACTCAAACTCACACTCCAACCAACTTCTTCCAGTGCCCTGCTAAACCCAATAACCTTTGCTTTCATTCACGTTTATTCTCAACTTCCTCCTTCCCAACACACCCAAACCGTAGTTTCCCACTGGAATCTGCCACCAGTATTGCTCTGTCATCGGCAGAGAACAACTGACTCACTTTCTAAGTTCCCTCACCCCATACAGATTGTATACTCTCCCCTTTCTCCAAGACTGTCGCAACCTCCTCCCTCACCACTCCATCCATACACAGATCAAACAGCCATTATGACATCACGCACCCTTGGTACAGCCAAACCTTCACCTGGAACCATTCACTCTCCTCTCTTTCTACTAGTATGCACACGCCTTACACTTTTTATACAACTTCTCACTGTTTCCAGTACTTTTCTTCCCACACCATTTATTCACAAGACCTTCCACAAGGCATATGTATGAACCCTATCATATGCTTTCTCCAGATCAATTAATACCACATTCAAATCCCTCCTGTTCTTATACACAATCTTCAAAGCAAACATCTGATCGACACATCCTCTACCACTTCCGAAACCACACTGCTCCTCCCCGACACAACTTAACAGGTGCACTCAACAAACTTATGCTTCTTTCGTTTGAACACTTGCCTTTATCTCTCTTGCCTATTCATGGATTCTGCCAATCATGAGGCACCTCACCATGATCCATACATACACTCAAAATCCTAACTAGCCAAGTAACAGTCATCCTTTCTCTTAAAGGAGTGCATATATATATATATATATATATATATATATATATATATATATATATATATATATATATATATATATATATATATATATATATATATATATATATATATATATATATATATATATATATATATATATATATATATATATATATATATATATATATATATATAAGACCATTATAATTTCTATGGTATACATGCAGCCGTACACAAATTCATACACAAATACCATCATAAGTAAGTTCATATTCATGGCCATGTACACTCTGGTCATGTACACTCTGGTCATGCACATTCTGTTCAGACAGACAGCTAATTTAAACAGGAAATTGTTTTAAACATACAAATATTTTGACATATGTATAATTGGCAATCTGTGTTATCCCGTTGTCACTGTAATCTAAACATGTATAAGTTTGGCCCTAAATAATTAACGTATTTTACGGGTTCGACTTATCATCATTTACAAAATATACAAGGTTGAATTTACATGCCTGACATCATCATGCGAAACCCAAACACATTAGTATTTACGAAATATCTAAATCAAATTTACCAAACCTACGAGATACCTACAAAAATTTTCTACGAAATATGTAAATCTGATAAAATATCATTTACATCACTGAGTGTAAACACTATTTGAAACACATACATCCAACTGTTTACACGATACAAAATACCTTCAACAAACTCGCTATCATCCATTTACATCATTTACAAAATATCTTTCCCCCGTTCACTGTAATTTACAAAATTCCACCGTAATTTACATCCTGCCTCCGCTAACGAGCGGGTTGTTTTATCTCGTCATGTAGGCAGTAATTAAGGAGTTAAACTATGGCAGTCTAGCCTCATTAATATAGACCGCATGACTGATGGTTATAAGCTGATTAAGGTAATCTATGATAATTGGGTCATTATCGCAAGTGAAGGTAAGGATGGTTTCAACATCTTGGGAGAGAAAGATTATCTTTCATGTGGATTGGCAGGACATCAAGGCCAGCTGATCAAGATGACTGTTACACGCTGCAGCTGATCCTTGTAAGGTGGTTCCTTTTAGGTTAGGTTAGGTTAGGTTAGGTTAGGATCAAGCATTACTTCCCCTGTGTCGTTCATTTTTACCATGGGTGAAGGAGAGGGTACTGTAACTTATCATATTAATTATATTATATCATATCATATATTATATCATATTATTATATCTATCACATTGTATTATATCATCTATTTTTATTTATCATACTTTGTCGCTGTCTCCCGCGTTAACGAGGTAGCGCAAGGAAACAGACGAAAGAATGGCCCAACCCACCCACATACACATGTACATACATACACGTCAACACACGCACATATACATACCTATACATCTCAACGTATACATGTATATACATACACAGACATATACATACATACACATGTACATAATTCATACTTGCTGCCTTTATTCATTCCCGTCGCCACCCCGCCACACATGAAATGACAACCCCCTCCCCCCGCACGCGCGCGCGCGAGGTAGCACTAGGAAAAGACAACAAAGGCCACATTCGTTCACACTCAGTCTCTAGCTGTCACCGACACTACACCACATCATATACCCAGAGGTGGGTCCAAACAGGGCCACGGTAACTCTCCACAGAGGTTGGTCAGACCTGTACCGTTGAGTTGACCTCTTCAATGGCTAACTTGACCTCTTGGGGAGGACAGTGTGACCACCTGGGGAGGAGGGAACCTAACCTGACCTGCTACCTCACTCTGACAAACTGGTTTCCAGTAAGCTGACGTAGCCACACGGGTAAGCTGACAGCTGGACGGAGAAGAAGGACAGCTTAAGCCGACAGCTGTGTTTTAAGTCGATGCCGTGGGAGGATAAGGTATGATTCACAGGGAGGAAGACCTGAGCGATGTCAGTGGGCAGTCAGGGAGCTGATCACACACCAGCTTAGGAGCACAGAAAAACCTTTAAGGCTTAGATACAGGTACGGCGCCCTTGTATATCGCTAGTTACAGGTACAGCGCCCTTGTATATCGCCAGCTACAGGTACAGTGCCCTTGTATATCGCAAGCTACAGGAAAGGCACCCCACCATGCTGCATCGGGTGCCTGATGCCATACCACTAAACGATCCACATAAATCATACATATGAATCATAAATACGATATAAATATAACTGAATTAATAAAGGAGAGAAACCAGAGGTACGTACACTCCAGGAACAGCTTTCAGCTACAGTGACTGGTGCAACACTCATCCCTCCTGAACCATGTATAGTACTGTCATTCCCTCGTTGATATCAACACACAAAATATCAAGGTTTTATGAAACGCTAAAGACATGAGTGAGTGATGCAGATTTTTCTCGTACGATCCCAGCTCGAGATTACGCCTTTTTCTTTTCTGCCTGGAAGGCCACAGATGGTGTTAATTACAGATGGTTTTAATTACGGTAATCGTACGTCAGGTGATGTCGATCAGGTCAAAACACAGGTGTGAAAAAACTAAGGTGTGTGTGTGAGCAGGTCGGGCCAGGGTTCAGACCGGTGAGGCACCGGCTTCGAACCCTGGTGCTCATGTTCTCCAAAAAGTGGAAGTTACCATACAGCCAGCCAGTGTCTTGGTCCAGCCAGCCAGTGTCTTGGTCCAGCCAGCCAGTATCTTGGTCCAGCCATGCTGTGTCTTGGTCCAGCCAGCCACTGGCTTCAGTCCAGCCAGCCACTGGCTTTAGTCCAGCCAGCCACTGTCTTGGTCCAGCCAGCCACTGTCTCCTTCCAGCCAGCCAGTGTCTTGGTCCAGCCAGCCAGAGTCTTGGTCCAGCCACGTAACTCCAACTAGACATTGTTCATGTTCACTTCATCATATATTTTCTCTACAAGTTCTTCATAAATCTTCCTCAACAACCACAGTACATGGTTGTGGTTGTTGTATTGAGGTTATTGTCCTCACTGTATCTATTCTTTCTTTATAACAGCCGAGGTGGTACAGTCAGAAACATGCCCCATGTATGATCATCTCGGATGAAAAGAAACAAATGACAAGTATAAGGAAAATAAGGCAAAAGACGTGACTCCTATAAGTGCAAAGGTTATAGGAAGAAGTAAGACAAAAGAAGGAAGAGGGTTCTACCCCCGTCGTTGCTCGAGGAAAGAGGCGAGTATTATAACGGTCAATCCTCATGTGGCAGGTCTCCACAGAGAAACTATCGGAAGCAGCAATATGCCATATATGCCATAGGTCCAGGCCATAATGACTCTGGGATTAATGCGGAAAGATCACGAGAGTAGAGACCGAAATGTTACACCTGCAGAGCAAAGAGAGGGAAACTCCATTACGCAGGAGGACTGGCGAGGTGGGAAGACTTTGCCTTCTAGTGTGGTGAAGTGCGAGAGATGAAGAAAGAATCGACCGAGATGTGTTGGCAACATTACATACTGGGGACAATACAGTGCTGTAGGTACGCAACACCTGCTCACAAGAACACAGTGGTTTCTGTACCTACACAACAGACCGGCTTTAGGGAAGTACATTCGTGCTATTCGTTATGTGAGGTTTCCAGGACGCAGTGGAGGATGTGGTTATACCAAACATGTTAATAGAACAAAAATGGTGAGGTGAGGTGTTATGAAATATGATATTAGGACTTGAGTGAGATTTTAATGAGATATTGGGAAAAATTCAGTTTTCCCACGATTGACTTTGGCCAGGTTACTGCTTCCCCATTCCGTGATGGTGTTCGAACCAAGGGAGGAAATATGTTCAGTGCGAGAAAGAGAAGGAGTTATCAGAGGGAGGGAGGGGGTGGGGTTGCGGGGAATAATGAGATGAAGTACACACAGTGTAAACATCAGCATCATTGTGTGAAGGAGAGAGAAAGGTGAAGAAAGACGATCACTCATGGTGAGAGGGGAGAGAGGGTAGGTGACAGCAACCTAGCTTAGGGAAAGGAAGGTGAAAGCCACTGCAGCACTGGTCCACTGTGTCGCCGTTACTAATCCTTTCCGACACTCAGGCGTTACTACATCCCTGGTCAGCCGTTGTCAGCCATCTACAACCTACAATAACTACACTTGAGTCTTTTCTAATACGGTCTTGTGTGTGTTCTTGTGGCTAAAACATCCAGACGATATTGTGTCATTTTCCTGCTTAGTGTTGTTTATCTTCGTAACAGCGCGTGAGCCTGCAGGACAACGGACTGGTGGAGGTGCCAGGCGCCTCGCTGACCCAGCTGACCTCCGTGACCTGGCTTGATCTCCGCTACAACCTCCTGCAGTGCCTGCCCCAGGAGGTGGCCGCCCTGACCCAGCTGCAGGTCCTGCTGTTGCAGGGCAACCGGCTCACCGTCCTGCCCGTCGTTCTAGGTCAGTACAGCAGGAGGCAAGCACTGGTGACCTGTAGCACTGGTGACCTGTGGGATGGTGACCTGCTGGAGGGTAGCAACCTGAATCCCGCATGCATGTAGACAGAACAGGGTCAGAACGCTCCTCCCAACACAAAGTGTCTCCTGAGAGAGAGAGAGAGAGAGAGAGAGAGAGAGAGAGAGAGAGAGAGAGAGAGAGAGAGAGAGAGAGAGAGAGAGAGAGAGAGAGAGAGAGAGAGACTTACAGTGAAGGTGATAACACCACTACCATCACTGCCACCTAAATATTCACAGAGCACAACTCCCCATGTATTGCACTTACACAATATTGTCTTACATTGTGTTACGAGTCATCTAACTTGGACAAAATTATTAAGGTGATAAACTTGTTTCTCTCATTTTCGCGTTTTGAAAAACATCAGTTACTGTAGACCTGCTTAGGTTCCCTAATAATCATCGCTTCTTTCTTTTCAGCAACATACATTACTCTGTATAAGGTAATATTCTTTACTTCTCATTATGTTATTCTTCATTTTCATTGTAATACTCCAACACGCATTATCTGTCATATTCATTACTTCGATGTACAGAGACTCATACATATTATCATATACAACGTACTCAAGCTTTGTGTTACCTGATTACATCTGGACCTCCTGCCACAGAGCACAGCTCCGTCACCTGTCTTATGTAATCAATCATTACTGTAAACTTCACATCCTGGTCTTGCTGACTGAGTTAATACCTAACTGTTTGCAGTATTCATCTGGGTATTTGTTACAGCTGTGATATCTGGCATATCTCACACTGTACACAGCGTATGTGGATAGGTAAATCTACTTTGAAACTTTTGGTGTCCCTAATTCATGTATCCTGACTTCATATGTCAAGTCCCTCAGCTTAACTCCCTCTCCCCAGCTCCCTTAACATATTTACGTTCCCATTTCAAAGTTCCTCATCAAGTTCCCTGATCACGAAGGTCCCAGCAAGAGTGAGATGAGGCCTATCCTCCACTTCGTCTTCCAGTAACTGGAACCTACTTCCAGTATTGTCTCCGTGTCTCTCCATCTTACTTCGGCTTCTCGCTTCTCCTAACCTCTCAGAAATTTCTAGTGCTTTCTAAAGTCGTCTCTGCCATTACCATCCTAGTTTCTATACTTCCTAACATAGTCATAACCCAAGACCACCTGCCTCCGTTCCCTGGAAATGCGTGTATGAAGAGCCTCGTCCCACCATGGAACACCCTCAGCTTCTGTATTATTCACATAAGAAACGTACACCAAATTAATCTCAAATCCTGAGTGGGAACTTCTTAGTTAACCCACGAGAGAAGCCAGAGCAGGAGGGGCGACCTGTGTGAGGAGGAACAGGAGGTAATGAACAGCTGGCCTCACTAATGAGGAGCACGACAGTGTATGAGTGCATTTAGTCAGGTGTTAAGATTTGGAAGTAACAGGCAAGAATAGGGAAGAAGCGCACGGAAGATAAATATGAAAGAAGAGAGTGAGGAAAAGAAAGCCACAAAGAGGAGGTCTTGGAGACGAGATCCCAAGACCAAAGTTTTGGTAGAAAAGTTCTGGACACATGAAGAGCAACTGGACGACCAGTGCCAGAGACTGCCAGATGGGATGATGAGATACAAGCACGACAGGAGAGCATATCACACGAGGATCTCGCCTTCCGACAGCCACGTTGATCAACGATGAGAGATAAGATTGTGAGGACCAAGATCCCTTACAAGTATCCTTAATTTCAGAGTCAAAATTCGTGGTTTCAGTAGAAGACAGAGCAATGGGGCGATAATCTGAAGTTGTTCTTTGGTAGAGGCTAAAGAAAAACCCCTTTCTAGCAAGGAAAACTGAAATATGGCTTTTTAAAGCAAACGTCTTTAAAACACGAGAGGGGATGCCACCAGGGCTGTGTTCATGACGAGCCGCCACACCTGCCTTACCACACATGTGGCACCTGAGCGCATGATCCATCACGTGGGACCAGCTTAGCCCAACAGCTCCACAACCCAGCTGCTTAAGCGTTGGTTGACCCACCAAGACCTAACCTGGCGCGGAGGTCACACATCCCGAGGACGTGTGTGCAAAACAGATCATGTGCGCCTCACCAACCTCGACTAACTCTACCAAGTGATATCAGAGTTGATAACCTGCGATATATCACATCAACCAGCACAATAGGATAACAAATTCTGTTTCGTCGTGTTATCTTCTGTTATCTTAAAGTATATTTATTCTCGATCGAAGTGAAAAGCAGGAGAAGATAACAGTTTGAGATCCTGATCCTTCCAACGTAATTGAGAATAAATATTATCTCCAGACTGGAACAGTTGATTTGACCATCAATCTTTATCCCAAAACAAGCGTCTGTTGACATAGCCCTCCGTCTCCTGACCATAAGGGTGGTCGTATAACTCTCAGAAATTACATAATCGCCTCTAACAACCTGTAATCCAGGACTTTCCTGGTTTGATGACGTTTGATGGCAATCCTTTACCCAAGAGAAGATCTGTTGGTTCGACTCCCTCAGCCAGTCAGTCCCTGTAATTATTCTCACAGGAAATGACGTCGTGTTTAGTGTCATTCACAAGAGTGGATTTGCCATCCAACATAACGAGAAACTGGTCCTTACGACAGGGTCAACATAAGGCCCAGAGTGGCGTCCCCTCCCTCCACACACTGACCACAGACGCCCTTTACCCTGCTCGACACACTAAGTGAGCTGCAAGTGTGTTAGCTTTATGTGGCTCGTGTCTTAGCTTTATATCGGTAGTTTCTTAGCTTTATGTTGCCAGTGTGTTAGCTTTATGTGGCTAGTGTCTTAGCTTTATGTTGCCGGTATGATAGCTTTATGTTGCCAGGGTGTTAGCTTTATATTGCTAGTGTCTTAGCTTTATGTTACCAGTATGTTAGCTTTATGTTGCTCGTGTCTTAGCTTTATGCTGTTAGTGTCTTAGCTTTATGTTGCTAGTGTCTTAGCTTTACGCTGCACGTATCTTAGCTTTATGGTGTTGGTGTCTTAGCTTTATGTTAGTACTGTCTTAGCTTTATGTTGCTAATATGTTAGCTTTATGTTGCTAGTGTCTTAGTTTTATGTTGCTAGTGTCTTAGCTTTATGCTGCTAGTGTCATAGCCTTATGTTGCTAGTGTGTTAGCTTTATGTTACTAGTGTCTCAGCTTTATATTACTAGTGTGTTAGCTTTCTGTTATCAGTTTGTTAGCATTATGTTGCTAGTGTGTTAGCTTTATGCTGCTTATGTGTTAGCTTTATGTTGCCAGTGTGTTAGCTTTATGCTGCAAATATCTTAGCTTTATGTTGCCAGTATGTTTGCCTTATATTGCCAGTGTCTTACCTTTATATCACTAGTGTGTTAGCTTTCTGCTGTCAGTTTGTTAGCTTTATGTTGCTAGTGTGTTAGCTTTATGCTGCTTATGTGTTAGCTTTATGCTGCTAACGTGTTACCTTTATGCTGCTAGTGTGCTAGCTTTATGTTGCCAGTATGTTAGCTTTATGCTGCTAGTGTGTTAGCTTTATGTTGCTAGTGTGTTAGCTTCATGTTGCCGGTATGTTAGCTTTATCCTGCAAGTGTCTTAGCTTTATGTTTCTAGTGTGGTAACTTTATGCTGCTAGTGTGTTAGCTTTATGTTGCTACTGTGTTAGCTTTATGTTGCTAGTGTGTTAGCTTTATGTCTGTCTAGAAGCGTCTGTCTCAGTCGTGCTAATAACACTGACTTGTGTACGTGGCTGAGCTCAGCAGATGATCAGATGTGACGCTCCTTTATGTTGCTGGGGAACCCGTGTCCTTATGTGGACCCCTGGCCCGTTGTGCCAACTTCCACTGACCTCAAACTGACCTCAGCGACCTATGTAGCCAGCTTTCCACCTGAGCGAGACAGGTCCCGCTTCATCCCGTCTCTCCATCCAGTGAACAAGCTCGAAAATCATGCTAGAACCGCCTGCATGACCTGACCTGACCTGGATGAAGCAGAGAGGCCCAAAATGTTCGACCTGTGTCACGCCATAGGTCAGGGACAAGAAGGTGGACATGGCCTCTTGGAAATGTTCACTACTTCCTGTGTGACTATTATGTATGTGTTACTGGGAGAGTGTTTTACACACATGTGTTGCCCCGTCTCTTGATCTTGTATATACATATGTAACGTGTCTTTCCTCATTCCCATGTGTGTACAAACCCCCACACATTGTTACCAGTGCTTCATGTAACGCCATCCTTCCCTCCTCCCCCAGGTACGTTACCGGAGCTGACGACGTTACAGGTAAGTGACAACCCCCTCTCCTTTTCCCCCTGGTGACGTCATTGAGGGAGGGACTCGTGCCATCTTACGTTTCCTCAAGAGCCAGTGTCAGGTGGGCGGCCACAACCACAGTCTTCCTCCCTGCCCCACCCGACCACCTGACGCTGCTTACCCCGAGGGAAATCACGACATGAGAGGAAACTTAGCCAGATGGCTTGAGGACCAGCAGGCCCTTGATGACGGTGTGGTCGAGGGTGTGTGTGGTGGTAGTACAGTGTCGGGCGGCGAGTGTGGTGCTGATGGTGACGTGAGATGTGGTAGTGTGGCGTCGTCGGCCGGAGAGTATAGTGACTCTGACAGTGACAGTGACGATGAATATAGTGAACATTGGAACCACAGGCCCAGAGAAGGGTCGTCACACGAGGCCTCCAGGACGACGACTCCCATCTCACCCTCGACCAACTTCCGCATCGCCATCAGGAGTGGCGACCCCTCCGAGGGGCGGGGCCCCTCCCCTGGCCTCCCCGAGGAGAAGGACCCCACCCCCGGCCTTCCCGAAGGACGAGACCTGGGGCCCGACCTTCCCGAGGGAGGAGACCTTGCTCTCGGTCATCCCGACGAGCACAACCTCGGCCTCGGGCTCGGCCTCCACGATCTGCCTCCCGACAGCGGACGGGACACCCTGGGTCGTCCAGCGAGTCCCAGCTCGGCATGTCTCTTGACCCCCAACACCGAGATCCCGTCGAGACCCGAGTACGACTTGACCCGCGAGGGTGACCAGGGCCTGGACGACGCGGTGCAGCCAGAGGACGACTCCACGACCTGGGGCTGCGAGTGCTTCAAGGCGTCCTCCTCCTCCATCTCGAGAGAGAAGCTGCAGGTGATCAACAAGATCCCGGACGAAGCCGCCAAACAGAGGCTCCTGAGGAGCCTGGGTCCTGGCCCCGACCTCCTGCGGGCCCTCCCTAGTGGCACCCTCCTTCCTGAGAGCCAGGGCCACTTCGGGGGCCATCGGCGGGCCCTCCACCTCCACCTGCAGGGAGACTACCAGCTGGAGGACGACATGGAAAGCCTGGCTGGAGACCTGGGAGAGGGCTACAGACGGCCCCACAGCGAACCACTGGGTGACACGGAGACCGAGTGCCACAGACAGGTGAGTTACAGGTCACAAGAAGCGGAATACCACAGAAAGGTGAGTTGCAGGTCACAGAGAGACGGAGTGCCACAGACAGATGAGTTACAGGTCACGAGAAGCGGAGTACCACAGAGTTACGGGTCAGAGGTGAGCCAAGATATCATAGATAGGTCAAGATAACCCGTGTGGGCCAACCGTTAACAGCAGACCGTGTGTCTATCAAAGATGATAGGTGTGATAGTCGTGTGTCTATCAAAGATGATAGGTGTGATAGTCGTTTGCAATATTGACTCTGTCAGTAACATAATGGGTCGGTTGTGTTGTCGTGTGGCCGTGGTATCAGGTCAAGGGTGTGGGGAGGTGACATAAAGCCTCGCAAACACTATCTAGGATAATATGTCAGGGTTTCTGGTTTGTACGTGTCATAAAGGATGAATCTTCAGGTAATAGCTAGGGTGTGAAACCTTTTCTTTTCCCACTAAAGTAATTCATGACATAATTATTTACATAATGTATAATTTACACCAAACACTGGTACCTAGTGTAGTGTTTCAGACCTGGTAACCAGCGTAGTGTTTCAGACCTGGTAACTAGCGTAGTGTGGCAATACCTGGTAACTAGTGTAGCGTCTCAAGACCTGGTAACTAGTGTAGCATCTCAAGACTTAGTATCACAAGCCGTGTATATTTCCTCTTTGTTGTGGTCGTGAACGTGAAAGTTTTAATTTACTTCACGATATATCGCTAGGCTGGTGAGGACCACTTGCCCCAGTGTAAACAACGGGCCCTGGCGTTGCTAGGCGACGATTCAAACCCCAGCCTTTGTTTGAGGTGGACTAACCATCTCTCACCACGAACCCCATATGTAATTACCTATTTGTAATTACTTATTTGTACTGTGCGGGGGAGGGAGTTCTACACTCGTGGTGCCCCCATCTCTTGAGCATTTTCTACTGTCATACATCATAAATCCGTGCATGCTGTCTGCATGAACATGTCATGCACCCGTCATGTACCCGAGGTCAGGTGTCCTCTGCTGCCTTGTTTAGGTGAGGCGCTGTGGCGTCAGGTGATTTCTCGTTCACCTCATGCCTTCGTCAGTGGAGCCTGGGAGATGTAAGGGGTACCAGAGAACCATAGCATTTCTATGACTGACTCAGACAGAGGACATAGTCTTACCCTTACATCTAGTTCTAAGTTCGGTCATGCAGGTTAGGGGAACGCAACTTTGTCTTCAGTCTGTGGTTACCCCGCCTGTCAGTCACTGGGTGACCCACAGGGTAGAGGAGCAGTGTGCACTGTAGATGGGTGACGGTCAGCCTCTCTACTCATGAGTGTGTCCACCTCGTATCGCCTGTCTTCAGTTCCATCTGCAAACTCACTTGTGGGTTGGTGAATTTAGTGCCATCGTAGGATGACTTTAAGTATGGTAGGAGTAGGAACGAGTGACCAGGTGTTGCTTGACTAACTACCTGTAAGGCATTGAACTGTCCACCAGTGAAGCCTGACCCATGAGGGTCAGGTCAAAGGCTAGTGGTGTCTACAGTGAGGTGAAGATGGGCCCACCTGCCCCGTGAGGGGTCATGCTATAGCCCAGTGGTGTTGAGGGTGTGGTACACATACTCTTCCTCCGGCTTGTAAGAATCAAATCAAAAGCCAATAGCGATGATGGTATAGTGAAGATGAGGCTGTAGTGAAGATGGACTTTGGCTTGAAATACAAGTGAACATGATGATGAACGACAACGTAGAAGCAGACAAACACTGCGTTGTACTGGCGAACATTAGTGTCTCTTGTTGTGTACATTGCCTGTGCATGTGTGGGTGTTTGGTGTGTCTGGTAATATTTGTTAAGCATTCTCCTAAATCCATACCTCAAATGTTCATTTTCTTTTGGTTTTATGCTAGCAGCTGTTTTGTTGTTTGTTGTGCTGGGTTACAAGCTTCTATATCTCAGAAATGCCTACATGCCAGAACTTTGAATTATCCACATGTTATATTTATTAAAAGGCAAACATAATAACATCATGTGCACGAGTGAAAATCCATCTGGCCGATTAGAGGGACGTGTGACAGACATTTTGAACCTCAGTTGAATTCAACCTCAGGCGGTCGATTGGTTCGTCCAGTGTGACCCCGAGCGCCAGATATCTCGTAAACAGTTTGTCAGATTACTGAAGTGTTTACGAGTCTTCGTCTGTTTAGTATGTTTATCGCCAACACAACAATAGGTTGTCACCTTCAGTGATATTTTGACGTGTTAGCGCCCGAAACAAGGACGCTCTTCTCTCTCATAGATCATACACCCGCGTCATTGTCAGACATGAGTTTATCTCAATAACGTGCCATCATTTGTTTCCTGTCGTCAATCAGAAAGGTGACACCTGAGAAAATTATAGATACAGACAAACACGTGCACCAGAGCCTCTAAAAGGTTCGTATCTATTGAAAGTTTCTGTGTGGCCACCAACGTATGTTGGTCACGTATGCTGGTGACCCGTCATGTGATATGGTCACGTATGCTGGTGACCCGTCATGTGATATGGTCACGTATGCTGGTGACCCGTCATGTGATATGGTCACGTATGCTGGTGACCCGTCATGTGATATGGTCACGTATGCTGGTGACCCGTCATGTGATATGGTCACGTATGCTGGTGACCCGTTATGTGATATGGTCACGTATGCTGGTGACCCGTCATGTGATATGGTCACGTATGCTGGTGACCCGTCATGTGATATGGTCACGTATGCTGGTGACCCGTCATGTGATATGGTCACGTATGCTGGTGACCCGTCATGTGATATGGTCACGTATGCTGGTGACCCGTCATGTGATATGGTCACGTATGCTGGTGACCCGTCATGTAGTACAGTCAACCAAAGGGCCAAAGACTTAAATCGCGATCGCGAAAGTCTTGAGAATGACACCTGGTTGGGTCAGTCTTCAGGTCCTACTGATGAGGCAACTGTGGCTAAAGTCGAGAACTTGATCGTGACGAATTGGCGAATTAAATGCAACGAAATTGTTACTGAAGTAAGAATTTCACCAAGAACTGTTCTGACCATCATCCATGAGCATAAGGACCTATTTAAGGTCTCGGCAAGATGGATGCTACTATACTCAACTCTCCTCACTGCTTGGACTACATAAAGCCAATCCAGCCAATGTTTATCCCCTCTGGTTATAGAGGATAAGATCTGGAACCATCTGTGAAACAGGGTTTCAAGACTGGAATCCAGCCACTGGAAGCATCGGACTCCTCCAACCACGAATGAAGTCCTGAAGGCTGCCTGGGCTGCCAAGACCATAGCCTCAGTCTCCTGAAATCTGAGCAAGGGATTCTGAAGACTGATTTTCCCGCGTGAACCAACACTCACAGGTGATCGTTTGCTGAACTGATGCAAATACTGCGCAACTACGAGAGACGATGGGAACTGTAGGTAGTGAGTGTCTGCTGCTTGCTAACGCGTAACGGTCCACAAGGCTTGGTGTGGAGGAGCCGCTCTTCATACCTGTGGTGGTCTTGAGCTACTAGACAACTCTCCTCGTGCCTAGACTACAGCAAACAAACCCCCCATCCCCACTCCTACCCCCCGTATCATCGAAAGTTATTGTGGCACTTGCCTGGCCGCCGATGCGTGGTCAGCGAGGAGACTCAGAGGCTAAGAAAGTCTGCCTTGACCAGCAACAGGAAGACTTCCGTAAGAATGTCATGACGAGCCTGAAGAACAGGAGGAGCGATTGCATGAAGGTCACTGCAGACCACAGTGGAAAACAGGAAGAATTCCTGGTTTATCTCGTTACTTTATACCTTGTTTCCAGATCTTTCTCACTGTTCCTCGCACCACGAGTGATTAAGGAGGGACATAGTTGAGCTCTGAGAGTGACATAGATGGGTCATGGATGCTCCGAGAATAGCAGAGATGGGTCATGGATGCTCCTTGTGTGTTAGTCATGTCAAAGTCAGGCCGGAAATGGCCCATATGCAGGTCTAAGATGGCACAGAGGAGCCGTAAGAGAAAATGACAAAGGCAAGTCTAGAAAGCCACAGATGGGCCATGGGTAGGGAAGGGATGTCACAGGTGACCCGGGAAGTTGAGCTGGGTCGCAGGAAGGTAAGGAATGAGGCAGGTAAGTGAGCAGTGTAGCAGGTGAGTTCAAAACGCCATTTGCATCTCCGAGATGCGTAAGATGTGTCAGTAACATCATGTGTGGGGATGGATGACCCAGTAAACCAGCACGGCCCTACGTGGGTCATAAGTGGCGTGGGTATTTCAACAATGCCACTAGTATGTTGTGGGTAGGTCACGGGTGAGAGAGGCTAATCGAATGTGTCATAGACAGCAGTGAGGCCACAGATGACACAGTCACGACTCTGTGAGCAAAACTAGTTCTACGTCACTGTCGTTGGCGTTCTTAATATGAATCATCGCACCTTCCCCAGCAGCCGTGTACAACGTAAACTGTGAGAAGAATGAGAGAAATCTTTATCCATGTGTCTGGCTGTGGTGCTCTGGCCTGTAGTTTCTGTGGATGATTGTTTCCTGCCGAGATATATACAGGAGGTAGGCTGGTGGAGGGAGGGAGTGAGTGATGGGCAACACCCAAGCTGTGGCGAGTGACCAGCACTTATATCGACAGGTGAGCTCTCTGTCCCTTCCGGTGGTGAGCCTCCAGCTCCCCAGCGTTGAGGAACAGCAGCGAGGGGCAGCAGCGGGGGGCAGCAGAAGGCTCAGGAGGACATCCAGGAGACCCTTAGAAGGCATCAGGAGGACCAGGGCACCGCCAGGAGCCAGGAGGAACCAGAGGGATCCTCACAAACCCAAGTGAGTGTCGGGAGCTGGGTAGTGTGGGAGGGAGTCACTGTGGGTCCTGGGGAAGCTTCGACTCTAGACTCAGTACGAACCTCACTGTGCTCCACAGGAGGGTTCAAGGAAGGTTCACTGGAGGGTTCACAGGAGGATTCACAGAAAGGTTCACAGGAGGGTTCACTGGAGGGTTCACTGAAGGATTCAGAGGAGGGTTCACTGGAGTGTTCTCTGGAGGATTCACAAGAGGGTTCACAAGAGGATTCACAAAAGGGTTCATTGGAGTGTTTACAGGAGGGTTCACAGGAAGGTTCACTGGAAGGTTCACAGGAGGGTTCACTGGAGGGTTCACAAGGAAGGTTCACAGGAGGGTTCACTGGAAGGTTCACTGGAAGGTTCACAGGAGGGTTCACATGAGGGTTCACAGGAAGGTTCACTGGAAGGTTCACAGGAGGGTTCACAGGAGGGCTCCCTCTACTAATTCCTGTCCTCAGCGGAAATGATAATTACCTTTCAAAGTTTTTACCGTTACTTCAAAAGCAATTTAGCTCGACCTCCCCTGGCACGATTACCTCGACCTCACAAGCACGATTAACTGTTTAAAGACGTCACGAACGTAATTCCTACAAACAGTGAGGCATTTATCACTGTACGAAAATAACTGGCCGTGTGCACGATAGCCACCACTGTGTGTGTGTGTGTGTGTGTGTGTGTGTGGGCAGGAACAGAGCGGCGAGGAGGGCGATACGACATTGGAGAGAGAGAGAGAGAGAGAGAGAGAGAGAGAGAGAGAGAGAGAGAGAGAGAGAGAGAGAGAGAGAGAGAGAGCCTGAATATGAAGAAGTAAGACAAATATGAGGAGGTGAAGGCGAGAGGCGAAGAAAGACGCCAAGAATAACCTGGAAAGTGAGTGTGTGGGTGAGAGTCTGTGTGAGTGTGTGGGTGAGAGTGTGTGTGAGTGTGTGGGTGAGAGTGTGTGCGAGCCAAAGTCTAGTTAGAGTGCGTTTGGACGTATGTCAGGCCAGGGACGAGTATGGATCACCTACTGAAGAATGAGGGACGGTAAAGTGGACAGGGAGAGACAGAGAATTATGAGGGACGGTAAAGTGGACAGGGAGAGACAGAGAATTATGAGGGACGGCACAGTAGACAGGGAGACACAGAGGATTATGAGGGACGGTAAAGTAGACAGGGAGACACAGAGAATTATGAGGGACGGCACAGTAGACAGGGAGAGAGAGAGAATTATGACGGACGGCAGAGTAGACAGGGAGAGACAGAGAATTATGAGATATTAATCCATCTCGTTCCCCCAGGCTGGTGACGGTGGCCGAGGTACACAGGAGAGCCAGGGAGGAGAGACGGAGACAGAGAGAGATGTTGGCTGCAGCCCGGGAGATGGCCGCCTCCCAGACACTCAGGTACGTACCGTCAGCACGGGAGAGACTCAGGTACGTACCGTCAGCACGGGAGAGACTCAGGTACGTACCGTCAGCACGGGAGAGACTCAGGTACGTACCGTCAGCACGGGAGAGACTCAGGTACGTACCGTCAGCACGAGAGAGACTCAGGTACGTACCGTCAGCACGGGAGAGACTCAGGTACGTACCGTCAGCACGAGAGAGACTCAGGTACGTACCGTCAGCACGAGAGAGACTCAGGTGCGTACCGTCAGCACGAGAGAGACTCAGGTACGTACCGTCAGCACGAGAGAGACTCAGGTACGTACCGTCAGCACGAGAGAGACTCAGGTGCGTACCGTCAGCACGAGAGAGACTCAGGTACGTACCGTCAGCACGAGAGAGACTCAGGTACGTACCGTCAGCACGGGAGAGCCTCAGGTACGTACCGTCAGCACGAGAGAGACTCAGGTACGTACCGTCAGCACGAGAGAGACTCAGGTACGTACCGTCAGCACGGGAGAGACCTTAGGTCATGCTATCTGAACGTGAGAAACTACTATGTACTTGGCTGGCTACCTGTACGTGAGAGACTGGTACTTGCCTGGCTACCTGTACGTGAGAGACTGGTACTTGCCTGGCTACCTGTACGTGAGAGACTCTATCACATCTTCGGTTATTTGTACGTGAACGTCAGGAGTTAAGTACGAGAGACCAGCTGCTCTTATGTGAGACTCCTCCAGGTAATCCTTGACCTTTCCCTCCTCTCTCTCTCTCTCTCTCTCTCTCTCTCTCTCTCTCTCTCTCTCTCTCTCTCTCTCTCTCTCTCTCTCTCTCACACACCACAGCGGCCCCCGGCTCTGTCCTCTGAAGTATATAAAATCCGGCTGGATATTACTAACATTACCCCCAATACTCAAAGAAAATGGGCTTGGTGGGAGGGGGGGGGTTGAATTATCCAGTATTCTTCCCCACACGACCAAACCAACAAATATGATATATCTTGACTTCCAGAAAGCATTCGATAAAGTCCCCCCACTTAACGTGATGCAGCAAAGTCCTGTGGCTTAATGGATTACTGGTGGCATAGATTGGATAGAAGTCTGGTGATGTGATGGGAAGTAGAGAGTCGTAATGACTGGGGAATCATCACTGTGGTCATCCATTATTAGTGAGGTTCCCCAGGGATCTGTACTTGGGCCTATACTTTTCATCATCTGTATTACCGATATTGACGTAAGGCTAAATAAGCTAAGTATACAAATATGTAGATGACACAAAGATCGGTAGGGCCATATTAATCGAAGAAGATAGGCTAAGATCATAGGAGCATCTAGATAAAATCACTGAATGGTTTAGGAAATGACAAATGCCATTTAACGTCAACAAATGTCAGCTGTTACAAGTAGGAAACCGTAACAAAGAATTCGACTACGAAGTGATGCGTCCACACGATAAAGGACACCCCTAGTGTGAGGGGATGTAGGAGGTCACTGTCTCCAACAACTTCCAATTCTCCCAGCGTTGTCATGAGCAGCCAAGAAAGCAAACATGATGTTACGATTCACTAAGGAAAACTTTACGTACAAAAGCAATGATGTGATGTTGCCACTATGATCAAGCCTAGTTCGACCCCACCTCGAATATGCAGTTCAGTTTTGGGTCCCTCACTCAAGCATGGATATTCTTAAATTTGGAAGTAGTGCAGCGAGGAGCAACTGAGTTGATTCCTTCCTTGCGTAACAAACCATATGAGGAGAGGCGACCCTGGAGGCAAATTAATAGAATTTCTGAAAATCTTAAATGATTGAGCAATGTTGATACTGAAAATTTCTTTACGGTAGCGCCAGTATTACCGACGAGAGAAAAGTGGACTAAAACGTAGAGGTCACCGAGTTAATTTGGACTGTACGAAATATTTCTTTACCAGCGAAATTATCGATGTGTGGAATAAGCTCCCAGAAAATGTTGTTCACAGCAACACCCTTAATACCTTCAAAATACCTTCATCACTTGCCACCCTCCGGTATTGAATAATTCATCCAATCAGTCATCATAACGCAGTGGTAGATCATGCTACCTTCTCAACCCATGTCACCTGCTTTGGGGAAGTAAGTAAGAGTTATTGTATCATTCTTCAACATCCAAGAATAAGTCGTGAGGGGTTGGACCTCAAGAATATTCTGACGATCGTCTTTATTAACAAAAAGTGAAGGGATGCATGGCATACTCATGTTCATTCTACCTTATGATTTTTCCTATAAAGATTTCCATTAGACATATTAATCCTGCAAGGTATTTCTTTTTCTACCTGTTTTCCGTTCGACTTGCACCTTGAGTCTTTGTATCTATGTAACTCTCTCTCTCTCTCTCTCTCTCTCTCTCTCTCTCTCTCTCTCTCTCTCTCTCTCTCTCTCTCTCTCTCTCTCTCTTTCTGACACACACACACACACACAGTGGCCGCCCCAGGCTCTGTCATATATCAAGTCCTGCCAGATATTACTAACATTATCCCAATACTGAGAGAGAATGGGAGGGGGAGGGTGGATTATCCACAATTCTTCTCCACATGCGAACCCTTATTTCGGTATCCACTTATGAAGATATCGGGGCCAATATTTCTCAATTATTCTTTTTTTTTTTCTTTCGGAAAAGTCCGGTAGTGCATCATGTAGGTGGGTCGGCTATATGATATCGTGTCCGATGTAAGAGGCAGAGACACGGAAACCTGCGGTAAGGGCTTAGTGCAGGGAAGGAGTCCTGAGGATGAAGGATAGGTCGTGCTGAGGGTATTGTTAAGGGAGATTAGGTAAGGTAAGTAGGTAGGTGAGGTAAGGTAATATAAGGTAAGGTAAGGGAGGTAGGTAGGTAAGTAGGTAGGTGAGGTAAGTAGGTAGGTAGGTAAGTAGGTAGGTGAGGTAAGGTAAAGGTAAGACAGGTAGGTACATAGGTAAGTAGGTAGGTGAGGTAAGGTAAAGTAAGGTAAGGTAGGTAGGTAGGTAGGTAGGTAAGTAGGTAGGTGAGGTAAGGTAAAGTAAGGTAAGGTAGGTAAACAGGTAAGTAGGTAGGTGAGGTAAGTAGGTAGGTGACGTAAGTAGGTAGGGGAGGTAAGGTAAAGTAAGGTAAGGTAGGTAGGTAGGTAGGTAGGTAGGTAGGTAGGTAGGTAAGTAGGTAGGTGAGGTAAGATAAAGTAAGGCAAGGTAGGTAGGTAGGTAGGTAAGTAGGCAGGTGAGGTAAGTAGGTAGGTGAGGTAAGTAGGTAGGTGAGGTAAGGTAAAGTAGGGTAAGGTAAGGTAAGTAGGTAGGTGAGGTAAGTAGGTAGGTAGGTAAGTAGGTAGTTGAGGTAAGGTAAGGTAAGTAGGTAGGTAAGTAAGTACGTACGTGAGGTAAGGTAAGTAGGTAGGTAGGTAAGTAAGTAGGTAAGTAAGCAGGTCTGTAAGGTAAGGTTAGACAGGTAAAGTATATAATAAATACAAGTTCACAGGTTCAGCAGGTAGACTGAACAGGTAAGTAACACAGTCTGGCTTAGGAGAACGATAGACACAGGGCTGGGCAATCAACCACACACTTACAAACACTTTATAAAGTAGTGTTAAGTGTGGTGGTGTTAAGTGTGGTGGATGGTGGGGGAGGAGAATGCACAGGAAGCATCATGGTTCACGTTATAAGACTTCATTAGTCTCTAGTACAATAAAGCTACGGTCCAGCATCGTCAATTGTACTTTCTCTTGTCCCCCCTCGTCTCCCACTCTACCCTATTAATCCTCCCTATTTGTCCTCCCTATTAATCCCCCCCGTTTGTCCTCCCCATTTAATCCTCCCTATTTGCCCTACCCATTAATCCTCCCTATTAATCCCCCCCTGTTTGTCCTCCCCATTTAATCCTCCCTATTTGCCCTACCCATTAATCCTCCCTATTTGTCCTCTCATTAATCCTAGCCTATTAATCAACTATATGAATCTTCCCTGTTAATCAGGCCCATTAACCATCTCCTCACGAATCTTACCATTAGCCACCTCTCTCTCTCTCTCTCTCTCTCTCTCTCTCTCTCTCTCTCTCTCTCTCTCTCTCTCTCTCTCTCTCTCTCCATTAATCCTCCACATTAATCCCAGTTCCTCGCCCCAGGACATACGGAGAGCTGGAGGCCTGGCGGGAGGAGACGAGACTACTACAGCAAGAACAACAACAACAACAACACAGTCTCCATCCAGGTGATTGAACTCACTAATCTCACGAAACTGATCTCATTAATATCACACCACCAGAGCAACGTCTGTTATAATTCTCGTCACCTCAGTGATTTGGCTCATTAATCAACACTTGATCAGTCATTGATCCCACACTCTAACTGCACTAAACTCACGATTATATTCATCCACGCAACTCAAACTCACTAATCTCATTAGGTATGTGGATAATTTTAACTATATCTCATTACTCTCCTTTCCGAGGTAGCTAATCTCACTATCACGAAGACTCGGATAACTAATCTCGCTCATGTCTTGAATCACTGGAAGAAGATTACCAGCTTTGGAGCCTAATCTCACTTGCTGAGTGACTAATCTCACTTAATGGGTGGCTAATCTCACTTGCTGGGTGACTAATCTCACTTGCTAGGTGACTAATCTCACTTGCTAGGTGACTAATCTTACTTGCTAAGTGACTAATCTCACTTGCTGGGTGACTAACTTCACTTGCTAGGTGACTAATCTCACTTGCTGGGTGACTAATCTCACTTGCTGGGTAACTAATCTCACTTGCTGGATGACTAATCTCACTTGCTAGGTGACTAATCTCACTTACTAGGTGACTAATCTCACTGAAGTTGGTCTACCAGACAACAGATGCCCCTTATCCTTACAATCAGTCATTCTTTAAGAAACTAATCTCACTAATCTCATCTCTTAATCCACTAATCTCACCCATCCCAATGACTCATCTCACCAGCATCATCCGCCAGGTAACGAATCTCACTTACCTCATCCGACAGCTAGATAATCTCGCTAATCTCACCCACCCGGTGCCTTATCTCACCATTAGGGTCCTCCAGATAAACAAATCTCACTGGTCTCAAACCAGTATGAAGTTTCTCCCACTCAGCTCAACCGTCTCTCTCTCTCTCTCTCTCTCTCTCTCTCTCTCTCTCTCTCTCTCTCTCTCTCTCTCTCTCTCCCAGTTAATTTCCCTTTCACTCCCTGTCGAAAATGATATACTTGTCTACCGTCACACCGTCACCATTAACACCTGTCTACCATCACACCGTCACCATTAACACCTGTCTACCGTCACACCGTCACCATTAACACCTGTCTACTGTCACACCGTCACCATTAACACCCTTCTACCGTCACACCGTCACCATTAACACCTGTCTACCGTCACACCGTCACCATTAACACCTGTCTACCGTCACACCGTCACAATTAACACCCTTCTACCGTCACCCCGTCACCATTAACACCCTTCTACCGTCACCCCGTCACCATTAACACCCTTCTACCGTCACAACGACACCATCATCACCTCTCCAGCGTCACACAGTCACCATTAACACCCTTCTACCGTCACCCCGTCACCAGATTCGTACGTCCCAGCCGTGTGTGACGCGCCCTTCGCCGTCGACGGAACGACCCTGACGCCCCGGGCTCGCTCTAAGGTCAGTAGCTCTATAACTCTACCCTCCAACACAATTTAAGGTCAGTAGGTCTATAACTCTACCCTCTAGCTCGCTCTAATGTCAGCAACTCTATAACTCTACCCTCCAGCTCGCTCTAAGGTCAGCAGCTCTATAACTCTACCCTCCAGCTCGCTCTAATGTCAGCAACTCTATAACTCTACCCTCCAGCTCGCTCTAAGGTCAGCAGCTGTATAACTGTACCCTCCAGCTCGCTCTAATGTCAGCAACTCTATAACTCTACCCTCCAGCTCGCTCTAAGGTCAGCAGCTGTATAACTGTACCCTCTAGCTCGCTCTAATGTCAGCAACTCTATAACTCTACCTTCCAACACGATCTACGTTAGGTCAGTCGTTCTATAACTCTAACTTCAAGAGGCTTCTAGATGCTCTAGCTCTACCGTTTCACCACGTTCTAGGGGTCTCTAGCTCTACCACCCAGCATGCTCTAGGTTCTCTAGCTGAAAAAAAAACCCCATCTACCTTATGACACTAAGTAAGCTGGGGAACCTGAAACGTCTCCAGCTTCAAGCTGACACAATCAGGCTTGATGGACTGGTCTCACAGGTGGCTAATGAACCTCGCTACCACCTGCCAGGTTTTACGTCCAGGTGGTGGAACCAAGAGGTTAAAGCTACAGTGGGAATTACGCTCAACTACACCAGGTTAATCAGGATGAGTTGGTTGTAATCATAATCTCTGGTGATCTAAAGCAGTAATAAAAAAAAAAAAAGGTGAATAATATCAAGGATTAATCAGCAGGAAGATTGTGATTTCAAGTCTAGGAAAATTAATCCTTATTCTCGTACAATTGATCGGGGCGTCACCACACTGAGCACTGTGGTCAGCTGTGGTCATCCTACCTGAGTGGTGGAGGAGGGTGGATCAGAGAGGCTGGAGTGTGAGGATCAGAGAGGCTGGAGTGTGAGGATCAGAGAGGCTGGAGTGTGAGGATCAGAGAGGCTGGAGTGTGAGGATCAGAGAGGCTGGAGTGTGAGGATCAGAGAGGCTGGAGTGTGAGGATCAGAGAGGCTGGAGTGTGAGGATCAGAGAGGCTGGAGTGTGAGCATCAGAGAGGCTGGAGTGTCAGCTTGAATGTGGAGGACGTAGAGGGTGTGGAGTGGTTCAGGTACCTGGGAGTGGATGGGAGTGGATGGGAGGTGAGGTGCGTCACATGAGGAGGAGGGAGTGTTTACATCCTGGGGTGCGTTCAGGTGCGTGTTGTGGGGGATGTCCAGCGGCGTCTGTGGGGGCAGAGGTGGAGTGTGTTTGATGGTCAGGTAATCCCCACAGTGTTGTGCGCGTGCGTGAAGGGGATCAGTGAAAGAAGAAGAAAAAAAGAAGTGAATGTGTTGGAAATTAATTAAATGCTTGAGGACAGCAAGTGGTAGGAGGGGGGTGGGGGTCGTGCCAGGCAGAAGAGAGAGAGAGAGAGAGAGAGAGAGAGAGAGAGAGAGAGAGAGAGAGAGAGAGAGAGAGAGAGAGAGAGAGAGAGACTCCTAAGTAACCACCCCAGTCTTTCTCCCACCTCGCCATAACCTCATCTTGACCCACCACAACATCACAACCCGGCCCCCAGCGCCACACTCCACAACCAAACTTCCTCCTCAAATTTACTCACATTTTGTTTCCAGGAAGTCTCAGGCCACTTACCTCCCGACTTGTAATTACTGTGGGGAATTAACCTTTAAGTAGAGCAATCACAAGGGTCAACTGCTCTCCCCCGACCCAGTAAAGTGCTGCCTGTAATCTCTGACGTCACTTCCTTCTCTCGAACTGTGTGTGTGTGTGTGTGTGTGTGTGTGTGTGTGTGTGTGTGTGTGTGTGTGTGTACACCATACAAATCAACAGTCGTATAATCACATAGTAACACAGGTCACACATAGTAACGCAGGTCACACAGTAACACCGCATCGTCACGCACGTCACATAGTAACACAATATCGTCACGCAGGTCACACAGTAACACCGTATCGTCACGCAGGTCAAATAGTAACAACGTATCGTCACGCAGGTCACACAGTAACAGCGTATCGCCACGAAGGTCTACAGTAACATCGTAACGTCACAAAGATCGAACAGCGACATCATATAGTCACGAAGGTCACACAATAACACCCTACCATCATACACGTCATATACAAACACCTTACCCTCACGCATGTCACATAGTAACACAACACTGTCACGCAGGCCCCCAAGTAACCGTCATGTAAGTAACACAGTAACACCTTACCGTCACGTTAGTCACACAGTAACACCTTACCGTCACGTAAGTCACACAGTAACACCTTACCTTCACGCATGTCACATAGTAACACCCTACCGTCACGTAAGTCACACACAGTAACACCTTATCGTTACGCAGGTCAAATAGCAACACCCTACCGTCACATATGTTATATTCGTTCCTGAGAAAGTATTCTTAAGTACTTTATTTTGTAATAAAAAGCTTCTATTTATGTATTACTCTACCTTTCAGCTTACTTACAAATGCTGCTTCACAATTTCACTAGAATTAAGTTGACCGTTTACTACTTAACATTTATAAGTACCTCATTTGCTTATGGATGAAATAAATAATTGACTTTTTAATGATTCACTTGTTTACTTCTGATGGTTGATATTCCCATATTTTCTCAGATGAAACGAAGAGCAGACCAGAGAAGATCGCTCAGCCCATCGTAAGTATATTGTACCCATGGTCGAACAAATATGAAACAAAAATCATTAAACTAAATGTAAAGCGTAAATCGAGGTTTATCATTTGGGGTCAATATTATGAAGTTTATTATTTGGGGTCAATATTATGAAGTCTATTATTTGGGGTCAATATTATGAAGTCTATTATTTGGGGTCAATATTATGAAGTTTATTATTTGGGGTCAATATTATGAAGTTTATCATTTGGGGTCAATATTATGAAGTCTATTATTTGGGGTCAATATTATGAAGTCTATTATTTGGGGTCAATATTATGAAGTTTATTATTTGGGGTCAATATTATGAAGTTTATCATTTGGGGTCAATATTATGAAGTTTATCATTTGGGGTCAATATTATGAAGTTTATTATTTGGGGTCAATATTATGAAGTCTATTATTTGGGGTCAATATTATGAAGTCTATTATTTGGGGTCAATATTATGAAGTTTATTATTTGGGGTCAATATTATGAAGTTTATCATTTGGGGTCAATATTATGAAGTTTATCATTTGGTGTCAATATTATGAAGTTTATTATTTGGGGTCAATATTATGAAGTCTATTATTTGGGGTCAATATTATGAAGTTTATTATTTGGGGTCAATATTATGAAGTTTATTATTTGGGGTCAATATTATGAAGTTTATTATTTGGGGTCAATATTATGAAGTCTATTATTTGGGGTCAATATTATGAAGTTTATTATTTGGGGTCAATATTATGAAGTCTATTATTTGGGGTCAATATTATGAAGTTTATTATTTGGGGTCAATATTATGAAGTCTATTATTTGGGGTCAATATTATGAAGTCTATTATTTGGGGTCAATATTATGAAGTTTATTATTTTGGGTCAATATTATGAAGTCTATTATTTGGGGTCAATATTATGAAGTCTATTATTTGGGGTCAATATTATGAAGTTTATTATTTTGGGTCAATATTACGAAGATTATCATTTTGGGTCAATACTCTGAAGTTTATCATTTTGGGCCAACATTATGAAGTTTATCATTTAGAATAAAGACGCATTTGCTGCAGCTATGACCTAATCTCAATGATTCTGACGTCATATTCCTACATAACTGAATGACCTAATCTGAACTCGTCCTAATTCATTCCTCCTCGTGACGTCATCTGACCTCTTGTGACCTCTGGCAGGGTGAGTGACCTGTCCGGGGTGCGTGCTGGGGTCAGGTCATGCCTGGAGGAACTGACCAGAGCCAGGGCGGGCGCTGGCGAGGGAGGGCCAACTGCTGCTTCAGGAGGCTTGGCCAACACGGCTTCCCTCGTCCACCAGCTGCACCATCTGCGTCGCCAGCTGCACCGCCTGAAGGTCAACTGCGTCTTATAGCTGGTGTGGAGGTCCCAGGTGCTGTTCCACAGCTGGTGTGATGTCCCAGAGGATGTCCCACAGCTGGTGTGCGTGTCAAAAAGTCTATACCACAACAGCTGGTGCGGTGTCCCAGAGGATGTCCCACAGTCGGGATGGTATCCCAGGTGCTGTCCCACAGCTGGTGTGGGTGCTCTAGGGGCTCTCCCACAGCCGGTGTGGTATCCCAGAGTCTCTCCCACAGCTGGTGTGGGTGAGAAACAAGCTCTTCACAGCTGGTGCAATATGGACAAACACGATGGGGCAACTTGTGTCTGTAAACATAAGTTAACACAACCCGGAGTTAGACCAGTAGAACAAGGAGTAGTTCAGGGTTACAGTGTGGTCAACAATGTTGTGCCAGGGTGTCTAGGGCGTTCGTCAGTGTACGTAATAAGGCAGATGACCAAGAAATGTGGTGGTAGAGAACACAAGATTTTGCTGGTCAGTCAGTGTTGGCAAATTGTTGCCAGTCCTCCAGTGAACTACAGACTGGTGCATGGTTTTGGCACTACTTATACCAGGGTCAAGCTATAGAGGTAGTGATTATACCAGGGTCTAGTTACAGAGGTAGTTATCATACCAGGATCAAGTTACAGAGGTAGTTATTGTACCAGAATCAAGTTAGAGAGGTAGTTATCATACCAAGGTCAAGTTACAGAGGAATCTATTATACCAGGGTCAAGTTAGAGAGGTAGTTATCTTACCAAGGTAATTATTATAATCAGGTAAAGAGGTAGTTATTATACAAGGGCCAAATTACAGAGGTAGCCATTGTACCACGGTCAAGATAAAGAGGTAGTTATCTTATCAGGGTCAACTTACAGAGGTAATTATCATACCAGGGTCAAGTTAGAGAGATATCCGACCAGGGTTGAGTTACAGAAGTAGTCATTCTATCAGGGTCAAGTTAGAGTGGTAGTTATCCTACCACGGTCAA
Source organism: Panulirus ornatus (assembly GCF_036320965.1). Lineage (NCBI taxonomy): Eukaryota > Metazoa > Arthropoda > Malacostraca > Decapoda > Palinuridae > Panulirus > Panulirus ornatus. The sequence goes on from NC_092230.1 coordinate 34,712,835, forward strand.
CTTAGGGAAGTAGTTTTGGCCCTTTTATGTACTTGGAGAAAACGTTTCTCCTATGTAATTAAAGTGATGGAATTTATATACCTCGTCTTTTATATCCTTTTTTCCGTATTCCCTGCGTGTCGTGGAAGGCGACGAAAGGGGGCGGAAGCGGGGGGGTTGGAAACCCTCCCCTTCTGGTATTTCACTTGCTAAAAGAGGAAACAGAAGGAGGAGTCAAGCGAGGAGTGCTCATCCTCCTCGAAGGCTCAGGCTGGGGTGTCTGAATGTGTGTGGATGTAATCAAGATGAGAAGAAAGGAGAGATAGGGAGTATGTTTGACGAAAGAAACCTGTATGTTCTGGCTCTGAGTGAAACAAAGCTCAAGGGTAAAGGAGAAGAATGGTTTGGAAACGTCTTAGGAGTAAAGTCAAGGGTTGGTGAAAGAACAAGAGCTAAGGAAGGAGTAGGACTACTTCTAAAGCAGGAGTTGTGGGAGTGTGTGATAGAGTGTAAGGAAGTAAATTCCATATTGATGGGGGTAAAAGTGAAAGTAGATGGCAAGAGATGGATGATCATTGGTGCTTATGTACCTAGTCATGAGAAGAGAGATCATGAGAGTCAAGTGTTTATGGAGCAGCTGAGTGAGTGGTCAGCAGTCTCAGCGTACGGGAACAGGTATTACAGATGAGTGATATAAATGTGAATGTAAGTAATGGGCAGCTGAGGGTATAATGGGTGCATGGGGTATTCAGTGTTATCAATGGAAATGGCGAAGATCTCGTGGAATTGTGAGCTGCAAAAAGATTGGTGATTGGAAACACCCTGTTTAAAAAGATGGATGTACACAAATATACGTATGTAAGTAGGAGAGATGGGCCTTTATTAGATTACACATTTATTGATAGGCGTGTAAAAGAGAGACTTTTGAATGTAAATGTGCTGAGAAGGGCAGCCGATGGGATGTCTGATCACGATCTTGTGGAGGCGATGGTAAAGATCTGTAAAGGTTTTTGTACAAGAAGAAATAATGTTGGGGAGAAGAGAGTGGTAAGAGTGAGTGAGCTTGGAGATGAGACTTCTGTGAAGAAATACTAGGAAAGATTGAGTGTAGAATGGCAAAAGGTGAGCCTAAATGGAGTGAGGGGAGTGGGTGAGGAATGGAAGGTATTTAGGGAAGCAGTAACTGTCATGTGCAAGAGATGCATATGGCATGCGAAAGGCGGGGGGTGAGCAGATTAGAAAGGGTAGTGAGTGGTGGAATGAAGAAGTAAAGCGGGTAATGAAAGAGAAAAGAGAGGCGATTGGTGATAATTACAGGGAAGGAGTGCAAATGATTATGAGGAAGGGTTGAAAAAGAGGGCAAATGAGCGTTGAGTTACGAGAGTATCATCGAACTTTGGAAGACTAAAAAGATGTTTTAGAAGGAGGTATATCATGTGCGAAAGACAAGAGAACAAATGGGAACATAAGTGAAGGGGGCAAAAGGGTAAGTGATAACAGATAGTGATGAAGTGAGATGGAATGAGTAATTTGAAGGATTGTTGAATGTGTTTGATAACAGAATAGTAGATGTATGGTGTCTCGGTCGGGGTGGCATGTGAAGTGAGCGAGTCCTAGAGATTGGTTTGGTGAAGAGAGAAGAGATGGTGAAAGCCTCGCGGAAGATGAAATCCGGCTAGGCGGCTGGAATGAATGGTATTGTAGTTGAATCTATTAAGAAAGTGGGTGACTATGTTGTTGATTGGTTTATAAGGATATTCATAGTATGCACAGGTCATGGTGAGGTACCTGTGTAAAGCTGGAATGCATGTATTACGCCATTGTATAATGGCAAGGGGGAGAAAGGTGAGAGTTCAAACTACAGAGTTATAAGTCTGCTAAATATAACTGGTAAGTTGTTTAGGGGGTATTGACTGGGTGAAGGAGTGTACAAAACATTAGACTGTGAGGATCGATGTGGTTCCATAAGTAGTAGAGGATGTGTGGATCAGGTATATGCTTTAAAGAATGTGTTTGTGTGTGAGAAATATTCAGAATAGATGGATTTGTATATGGCACTTATGGATCTAGAGATGGCATATGATAAGGTTGATACAGATGCTTTGTGGAAGGTCTTAAGAATATACGGTGTGGGAGGAAAGCTGCTAGAAGTATTGAGAAGTTGTTTATCAAGGAAGTAAGGCATGTTTACGAGTAGGAAGAGAGGAGAGTGATTGGTTTTCATTGAAGGTCGGTCTACAGCAGGGGTGTGTGACGTCACTATGGTTATTCAATTTGTTTACGTATGAGGTGGTTAGGGAGGTACATGGAAGAGTCTAGGAGAGAGGGGCAAATATGAAAGGGCTTGGAAAGTGAGTCACTTGTTGTTTACTGATAATACAGCACTGGTGGAAGATTCGAGTGAGAAACTGCAGAAGTTGTTGACTGAGTTTGGAAGAATCTGTGAAAGGACAAAGTTGAGAATGAATATCAATAAAAGCAAGGTTATTAGGTTTAGCAGGGTTGAGGGACAAGTTTGTTGGGATGCAAGTTTGAAAGAAGAAAAACTGAAGGAAGTGAAGTGTTTTAGATATCTGGGAGCGGACATGGCAGCGAATGGAACCATGGAAACGGAAGTGAGTCGTACGGCAGCAGAGGGGATACAGGTTCTGGGAGCGATGAGGAATGTGTGGAAAGAGAGAATGTTATCTAGGAAGGTGAAAATGGGTATGTTTGAAGGAACAGTAGTCCCAACAACATTATATGGTTGCAAGGCATGGACTACAGATAGGGTTGTGCGGAGGAGGGTGGATGTGTTGGAAATGAAATGCTGAGGTGGTCTGATCGAGTAAGTAATGAAAGGGTAACATGAATGTGTGGCCAGGAGAAGAATATGATTGAGAGATGGTTTGATCGAGTAAGTAATGAAAGGGTAATATGAATGTGTGGCCAGGAGAAGAACATGAATGTGTGGCCAGGAGAAGAATATGAGTGAGAGAGCTAAAGAGGGCGTACTGAAATAGGTGTCACATGGAGAGAATGAGTGAGGAAAGATTGACATAGATGATGAATGTGTGAGCAGTGGAGGGAGTAAGGAGAACGGGGAAGCCACATTGGAGAAGAAAGGAAGGATTGAAAAACATTTTGAGGGATCGGGACTTGAACATGCGGGAGGGTGAAAGGCGTGCACAAGATGAAGGGAAATGGAACGATGTGGTATGCAGGGGGCGATGAATTAGGGAATATGAAGCGACGGGGGTAAACCACAGAAAGGTCTGTGGGGCCTGATTGTGGATAGGGAGCTGTGGTTTCGGTGCATTGCACATGCCAGCAAGAAAATGAATGAGGGCGGATGCGCCCTTTCTTCGTCTGTTTCTGGCGCTACTACGCCAACGTGGAAAGTAGCGGTAAAGTCTGAAGAAAAAGAATGAATATATACATACATAACGTATACGTAAGTCTGGGGGTTGGGATGGTGTAATAAACACAGGCCTGGACATACACTGACAGCTTATCTCAGTCATCAAAACAGCCGCCAGGCGCGAAAACTCTAAAACATTATCATCATTTCTCACATCATGATAATTCATCGAGTCGCTCTCGTTCTCCTAACGCCATCAGCCCCTTTGTACACCCAGACCACTCCAGCTTATACAGGTTATCCATCTTATGATAGGCACTTCATCAACTACGTATTGATCAGGACGCGTGGTGGTGGCCACCGAGTAGGTTGTCTGTTCCCTGGCCACGCGGCCTGATGAACAGCTGTGTACAACTGTGTACAGATAGGTTATGGTACAATCCAGAGCAGTTTGGCTTCGACGTCAGTTACGTAATGTCTTGTTGGAGGATATGATGGCTCGCTAATAGGAACGGGCCAAGCGGGACGACATGAGCACACCAGCAACACTGTAACGTAGACACAGCAGCGGTTAACAACGTGAAGGTTCAATGATATTGATCCAGAAGTTGTGTACAAAAGTCTATTGACACTGGCCAAGGCTCCTGACCCATGGTGAGTTGCCGGCACCACCAGTGTCCTAAGGGAGGCGTCCATGATCAGTGTGGGTGGTGGTGGTGGTGTCTTCTCCTGCAGTAGTAGCGGACGGTGATGGACGAGGTGGTGTGACACTCCCTGAGTCAGGCGTGATGGACACTCGACATGAACACGACTGATGACCGGCACACAAGACCCAAGATCTGATCACACGTCCCCGTCGCGTCGCTGGCAGGTCAGCCTTTGCTCAGACGCTCTTGTATGTTAGTCTTCCAGAAGATCCTGAGTTCGTCGGGTCAAGTCGCTCTACCAAGCGTCCATACAGGACTGTCGTCTGGCCTCGAGGGGCGGCCCCAAACCGCACGACACTTGTAGTTTGAGAGAATACGATAAACCTGGTCTGTCTCACCGGCCTTCAAGAACGTTGATGTCAGATATGGAAGATTAGAGAGAGAGACCTTTTGCCTAACACACTTGGCCTCGTCTGACATGCTGGCTGTGTACACTGAGGGAGTCTGAGCGTTGTGGCATCCGACCGTGTAGCGTCAGACAGATGGCTCTCACCTCAGTCAACGTTTAACATCATAGTGCGGGACGAGTGCACTCCAGCAACCAACCATGATGAGTGACCCCGTGCGTCACCCAGTGACCTTAATCCTGGATATTTTCAGGATATTTGGAGGATTCCCATACAGGCTTAGGAAGATCCCGAGATGGAGAACACCAGACATAAGAACAAATGAACACAGAGGGAGAACACTAGAGGACATAAGAACAGATAAACACAGAGGAAGAACAGTAGAGGACATAAGAACAGATGAACACGGAGGAAGAGCAGTAGGGGACATAAGAACAGATGAACAAGGAACATCAATATTCTCAACCGGAGGAGGCAAGGATGAGTTAGTGGTTGAGAGGAACCTGGCGGCTAGCCTGTGGTCCTGCTTGCTGGGCCTCCTCCTGGTGGCTAACAACATTCTGTACCTCCACGTGATGGAGTATGGAGGTAAGGACACCTGGACCGTCATAGCCACCTTGGTGCAGGTGTCACTGTGTCTGGTGGCCGCCAGCATTCAGCTGTACGTGGTACTCTACAGCCAGGACCTCGCCTTCGTCCTCACTAAGATGATCCAAGCTAACGTTCATCTAACGGGAGGTTATCTACTTCGCCAGTTCCTCGTTCTGTACCTCCTCGTGGGGACAGACCTTGCCCTGAGCGGCTTCTACTCCTTAAAGTCAGCGTCGAAAATCCCATTAAGTGAAGATAGGGAGGAGCTTCTCCTCTACCTCAGCAACTTCCTGCTGCAGTTCATGTTCACACCAGTGAGCTGCCTTGGGTCCTACGGCCTCCTGCACGCCGTGTGCATCACTCTGAACCTTGAGATGGAGGAGAGGTTCCTACAGGACGGTACTGCAGAGGGCACGACAACGATACCCTGTCTCAAGGGCTGGACCTCACTCCGGGAGACACTGGGACACCGTGTCAACACTGTCCTCCCTGTAATGGCCACCAGCCACACCAACACAGCTTGTGGTTCCACTGGCACCAAGATCCAGTCGACCAGTCACTCGAGGGATCTCCAGCGCCTCCGTCGCATGGACTGGCAGGCTTTCAAGTGCTTCCTTGCTGACGTGGACGACATCGTGGAGGCGCTGATGACGTACCAGGGGGTGGTAATACTGCTGGTGTCCCAACAGACGCTGGCTGCCACAGTCACAATCCTCTACTCGTTGCTCAGTGACGTCCAGGAAGATCTATCTTACCTGAATCTCCTGATCCTACTGCTCAGGCTCCTGTGCATCGTCTGCTCTCCTGATGCTCTCACGAGACAGGTCAGTGTATGTATGGAGTGTATGCTAGGATGGGTCAGTGTATGTATGGAGTGTATGCTAGGATGGGTCAGTGTATGTATGGAGTGCATGCTAGGATGGGTCAGTGTATGTATGGAGTGTATGCTAGGATGGATGAGTGTATATATGGAGTGTATGCTAGGATGGATCAGTGTATATATGGAGTGTATGCTAGGATGGATCAGTGTATATATGGAGTGTATGCTAGGATGGATCAGTGTATATATGGAGTGCATGCTAGGATGGATCAGTGTATATATGGAGTGTATGCTAGCATGGGTCAGTGTATGTATGGAGTGTATGCTAGCATGGGTCAGTGTATGTATGGAGTGTATGCTAGCATGGGTCAGTGTATGAAGGAAGGAGAGATGAGTGTAAGGGAAGCGTGACTCCCCAGCATTAGTGAACGAGCGTAATAATCCTCCACATGTAAGGTTAATGAGTTTATGAGACAGCAAGTAAGTGAAGGTGAAGGCTAGTAAGGGTATGTAGGGAGAGGTGAGTGCATGAGGGAAAGATGAGGATAAGTGAGGGTTTCCAGCACCTGGTCTCCTGTCCTCCAGCCGCGTGACCTTCCAGCACCCGTGTCACCCAAACACGTCCAGGCGCCTCCCCGTGTGCACGGCCTTCCTGCTGTACACGGGAATATCACACTAACCATTCCTTCAGGCGACTCTCAACGTCCAGCAAGACAGAGGATCATAATGACGAACACCAGGTTCGAGTCTCACGTAATAACGTGGACACTTCCACGTGGACAGCCAGTCATGCACACAGAATCAAGGGAGATTTCCACAGAAGGTCAGAATTCCTCTGTCCTTCTTACCTGCCTAATTACCCATGGTTATCATGCAGTACCACAACATACAACTGACACTAACAATGGTATAATCTGCAACACTGAGCATTATTGTCTATTTGGCCAAGAGTTGCAACATCCTGGGCTTGTGATTACACACAAGTTCAATCCACCTACAACCGCATACACACACACACACACACACACACACACACACATACACGCACATTTTAAGCCACACACACACACACACACACACACACATATCCTTCTTAATATAATTACGACCAATCAATTACGAGTACAATCAATTACGAGTAAGAGGCCACAGCACAGGGTACACACCTCCTCTCCTCCCACACGTCGAAGGCAGTGTGTGCCCACGAAATATCCATGTGAGAGTATTGATGCTTTATCTCAATTCTGTGTGTGTGTGTGTGTGTGTGTGTGTGGTGTGAACAGTTGCCCAGGTATGCGTATACATATGCACGAGGCATACATTCATATGTATATACACGTATGCTGAACACATCACACGACGCTTCTCATATACAACTTACCCTCCGTCTGTTGCAGCGTCGCCGGTGTCTCTGGCTCTTCCGGAGACTCGCCATAGCCCCCACCAGTGACGCCGAGGCCAAGGAGGTAGGTCAAAGGTCATACAGAGTTCAAGAACGTACGTCGCGACAATACGAGGCAAGTAGGAGTTCAAGGAAGTAGGTAAAAAATTCGAGTCTCTGACTCAACTTTATTATGGGTCGGGAAACGAGAGTATAAGGTCAGGTATGTACACCTGAGGTCAGACAGGATGACCCACTGTCGACTGGCAACAGACGACTCAGGTTGACCGTCAGACAGATGGCAAAATGATAACTAATAAGCAAAACTCTTAGAGAAAAATTAGAAGGGTTAGTGAAACCAGGAGTGGAAGCCTAGAAACAGGGCGTGAGGCACATCAGAAATGACCTACAGGACTGTGAATGACCTGAGAGGTCAGAGAGAGAGAGAGAAAGAGAGAGTAAACCTACATTGTTTCTCTGTCATTGTAAACTGAACCACATACACAGTTTATATCGGTGAACACAAAGATGAATACAAATTCTATCTACTTCAACTTAAAAGCACGCAAGACGTTCATTGAGAGTCTGGTTATTCAGTTAAAGCCCGTAATTCAAACACTTACCAGTTATGTGAGATATATGAAGACTGTCTATAAGACAGTACACGAAGACATGATATCATAGGTCGGGAAGATAACGTATCACACGGGTAGATAACACTAACACTATGCGGGGGGGAGGGGGTTGTCACTTCATGTGTGGCGGGATGGCGACGGGAATGAATTGTTCGGGGGCAAAAATGCCCCCGGGAGACGCTCCGTCACTTTGCGCTCCTTACCTCTCAGCCTAACGCGCTCAGAGCGTCGGAGGGCAAAAATGGGCCCCGGAGACGCTCGTTTTATCCAATTATCTCCGAACGTCATATAGGGCGGGCAACCTTCTCTACATAGTCCATTACACAAGGTGGGTCATGGGACTTCCGTCAGGCGACTTAAGGGGGAAGGACCTGAGGGACTCATTTTAGAGTTAAACGGGAGTGTTCTCTTTCTTTAACTCATGATTATACACTCTTTCCGAAGGCATATTTCATTTTTAGGTGTGTGTGTGTGTGTGTGTGTGTGTGTGTGTGTGTGTGTGTGTGTGTGTGTGTGTGTGTTTTGATAGGCTGTCAAGACTTCGGTTGTGTTGAAGCGTCCCATGAAACATGAACTGAGAGGCCTAAAGTGTTATAGAACTTTTCTTCTAACACCTTTGGGGGTGTCAAAGGCCAATAGAGTGGCTTGAAGGCATCCGAAAATATAGAGGGAAATTGAAGGTTTAAAGGTTTAATTTAAATCCCCTTTGGCGTCGCCAAAGGGGATTTAAAGGGGAATAGCGGCATGCAAAAGGGAAAAAGACAACACTATGGTAGATAACACACAGACCATCAAGGTAATCCACGAACGGCTGAGGTCTAGGTGAAGATATCATCTTTGATGCTGCTCATCCTCCCTCAGTCAACATTACTCTCCCTCAGGTAGAACGTGTGGTGTCAGTGTTGGAGAACGGCCCTCCCTCACTCTCTCCCTCAGGTAGAACGTGTGGTGTCAGTGTTGGAGAACGGCCCTCCCTCACTCTCTCTCTCCCTCAGGTAGAACGTGTGGTGTCAGTGTTGGAGAACGTCCCTCCCTCATCCTCCCTCACTCTCTCTCTCCCTCAGGTAGAACGTGTGGTGTCAGTGTTGGAGAACGGCCCCACCTTCTCCGTGTGTGGACTCTTCTGCCTGGGTCGACACTGCATCTTCCCGGTCAGTCCTACGTAAACACACTTCTTTCTATATCCATGACGTCAGCCATCCCCTCCCCCAACCAGCACATCACTAACCACCTCCCACCACCCCTGCAGGCCCTCAGCTGCCTGGCCACCTACCTCATCATCGCCGTCCAGTTCCACTCTTCTGAAAAGTCTCAGCCACAATCCAAGGGGACGCCAATCCTGACGTAGGACACCCACCTTGGGAACGACACCTCCTGACGCCGCAGGAGGGTCTGGCCACACTTCAAGGGGAGCTCTTTGAGGGTCTGGAGATGTCGGTCTGCTAGAATTGATGACTATATGAATGGTGTGTGTGTGTACGGATGCTGAGAACAGTGTTATGAACTATGGTCTGTCTGGGTACAGACGGGGGACATGGTAAACGTTCAGAGATTGTTGACAGTCAGGGTCGCTGTAAGTTATTAGCCTTTGATAACCATAGTCTACTGACGAGTACCGCCAGATGGCACAAAGTCTGGTGAAGATATGTGTATCAGTGCGTCACTGTTGATGTGATAACCACTGCTGGCCAGTCCCTACCCTCTGTGGAACAAGACTAGATCATTCAGTGCTCAGAAACTACACTTCTTGGAACGTGTCACTCCACTTGGCTTGTGTGGACGGGTACTATACGTAGATATATGAACTGATGAACTATATACTGTTGCAAGACTAGGATATGACGACATGGAGGCTCACTCTCTGGGCAGGTGCACCACACGTGTGTCTGTGTATAGCTACACTGTGATGATAAACCAGTCATGTATGGTCAGATAACACGTTGTTCCACGTTCACTTACTGTAGTTCAAAATATCAAGTAATAACATGAAGAAACCAATTATAAAAATCAATCTATATAAATCAATCTATCAATTCACCCAGATGTTACGACGTGTAATGTGAACACGCCGAGGGAGACATGAAATAGCATCAATCACAAACATTTGTTAATCTTGTTTTGCTTGAATTACTTTATTCGTTCATCATATTGACACTACAAACGTATCGTCAAGTTACTACGCTGATAACACAAGATTTGCATCTTGGCGACGACACAGAACAACATGGAATGAACACATTGTAACTCTCACCAGAGATGACGCAGGAGTGAGCTTGGTGCATGATAATCTAACACCCAGTACGAAGGATGATTACATTACCTGCCTGACCTACCAGTTGTTGTCTTAACCACTGTATAGTAATTCTAGCCAGAGATAAGGAGACGTGTGTTGCCCATATTGAAGTAATACCAGGACCTTCCACAAGTCTCATGGATGGGATGAGTCAAAATTACAAAATGAAAGATAAAATATCATTTGTACACTTGGCTGAATCTGAACTAATCTATGATTCTCATGGAAGCGTCTGGTAGAAGCCTGGTAGAATGGTCGTTAGTGCAACACAAGTAACGTCTCGCACTCCGGGGTTGGGTTACTCACCGATGACCATAACTATCGAAAAAGGTTACCACCACTGAGCCATGGTTACCACATCAAAACATCCTCGAGAGACACGTACCTCAGATGGTACCAGTACCTAGTGAGACACGTACCTCAGATGGTGCCAGTACCAAGTGAGACACGTACCTCAGATGGTACCAGTACCTAGTGAGACACGTACCTCAGATGGTAGCAGTACCTAGTGAGACACGTACCTCAGATGGTACCAGTACCTAGTGAGACACGTACCTCAGATGGTACCAGTACCTAGTGAGACACGTACCTCAGATGGTAGCAGTACCTAGTGAGACACGTACCTCAGATGGTAGCAGTACCTAGTGAAACACGTACCTCAGATGGTACCAGTACCAAGTGAGACACATACCTCAGATGGTACCAGTACCTAGTGAGACATGTACCTAAGAGGGTACCAGTGCTTGGTGTTGTGTTGTGAGTGCTGGCCCAGGGACTATCAGTGATGTTATCTGGTTTTGTTTGTCTTTCGTAACGCTGGTGTTGGAGGGGGACGATGCTGTCCCTCTGGTGTTGAAGGTGTCCATCCAGATGGTACGACACACTGAAGCCCACCATCCAGATGGTACGACACACTGACGCCCACCAGCCAGATGGTACGACACACTGACGCCCACCAGCCAAATGGTGGGTTCTTCAGGACCTGGTGTCCACGTGTGACGCCAGGAGACAAGGTCCCCAGGTCATGAATATCACAAGAACACAAGAACAATGACAACACCAGAGGTTAATCAAGATTAGGTCGATAATCCTATATATGTACGTCTCTCCTCCTTATCATACGGTTATGTATTCCTGTATGTACCTCACTGTCTTGTGTTTATCAGTGTTTACAATTGGAGTGCTTTTCAATATTCCTTTTCTAATGGCTATTCCTTGTATAATCCTAAGCGTTTCTGATGGTCAAGATCTAACTTAGATGTATTTCTAAAACACTTTCACAACAAGATCTTAGAATTTATCTGTGAATGTACTTGGAATTCCTATTATACATCCAATACATTTAGGTTATCTCTATCCTGCGTTTGGAAGACATTAAAGAATATTCAGATGATCCGAGTTTACCAATTGTCATGGCGTCTTCTTCCCTGTTATTTCAACAATCATTTTAGTCGTACCATCTAAAGATGAAGGAAATATGTGACACACAGAATCACAATCATCAGTGTGTGTGTTTTTCTGTGTGAGATCCAAGCATGACGACCTCACGATGAAATTTTCATGGATCGTTTAGCCAAAGGAATGTCCTTCAGGCCTGTGGTCGGTCTTGAGGCATAACGAAAACGCTTTAACTTTAATTGAAAAAATTTGCATCGTATAATTGAAGTCAAATTTAACCCCCACGTATTGCAGGGCGACTCTGGACCAAAAAGGTGGCTGCTGGAGACTTTACCTGCAGCTTTGTACCTGAGTCCTGAACCATCCTAGACAAGAAGGAGTCCAACTCTCTCCCTGGTGCATGAAGGAGGCTCGTGTGTAATGTGCCAACACCCGATTACCTCACCACTGAAGCTGTAATCAGGACTGGCTGACCCCACGCCTCACATACGCCTTCAAGAAGGAGTAGTTGCCTTCTGCAACATGACCAACACAGACGGATTCCTCTGAGCAATATAACCCCATAAATACGACAAGTGATTCCACCTTCCCTGTGTTGTGCAGTGTTGCCAGATCATAGTCTGAGTTACCGTCCGTCATCCGGGGGTATTATAAACCCGGTTAAACAACACGATGTTTTGTCACAGCCGCAGCCGCATGCAATCCTAAGATTGCAACTAAATCCTCGAGGTAACACGCAGGTAACTGGACGGGAAGACTCACAGTGCTGGTAACACGCAGGTAACTGGACGGGAAGACTCACAGTGCTGGTGACACGCAGGTAACTGGACGGGAAGACTCACAGTGCTGGTAACACGCATGTAACTGGACGGGAAGACTCACAGTGCTGGTAACACGCATGTAACTGGACGGGAAGACTCAGTGCTGGACAGATCTTCTCCATGTTTTAATATTCTCTTGTCCCTATTTTCACTGTTGCTCAACTATCCACGACATTATTTGAGTCTGCCGGTGTAATACTATTTTCTTTTTTTATCATATTGTCCATTAAGTTTATTACTCGTGGCTGTGTTGTGGGGCATGGGGTGGTCTGTGTTCTGATGGCACTACAGTTGCTTCCTTAATATAGAGAATTCTCGTTCTTTTGCTCGTATTTGTGTGTGTGTGTGTGTGTGTGTGTGTGTGTGGTGTGTGGAGAACGGCCCTCCCTCACTCTCTCTCTCCCTCAGGTAGAACGTGTGGTGTCAGTGTTGGAGAACGGCCCTCCCTCACTCTCTCTCTCCCTCAGTAGAACGTGTGGTGTCAGTGTTGGAGAACGGCCCCACCTTCTCCGTGTGTGGACTCTTCTGCCTGGGTCGACACTGCATCTTCCCGGTCAGTCCTACGTAAACACACTTCTTTCTATATCCATGACGTCAGCCATCCCCTCCCCCAACCAGCACATCACTAACCACCTCCCACCACCCCTGCAGGCCCTCAGCTGCCTGGCCACCTACCTCATCATCGCCGTCCAGTTCCACTCTTCTGAAAAGTCTCAGCCACAATCCAAGGGGACGCCAATCCTGACGTAGGACACCCACCTTGGGAACGACACCTCCTGACGCCGCAGGAGGTCTGGCCACACTTCAAGGGGAGCTCTTTGAGGGTCTGGAGATGTCGGTCTGCTAGAATTGATGACTATATGAATGTGTGTGTGTGTACGGATGCTGAGAACAGTGTTATGACTAATGGTCCTTGTCTGGGTACAGACGGGGGACATGGTAAACGTTCAGAGATTGTTGACAGTCAGGGTCGCTGTAAGTTATTAGCCTTTGATAACCATAGTCTACTGACGAGTACCGCCAGATGGCACAAAGTCTGGTGAAGATATGTGTATCATTGCGTCACTGTTGAAGAAGTGTTTGATGTGATAACCACTGCTGGCCAGTCCCTACCCTCTGTGGAACAAGACTAGATCATTACAGTGCTCAGAAACTACACTTCTTGGAACGTGTCACTCCACTTGGCTTGTGTGGACGGGTAACTATACGTAGATATATGAACTGAATGAACTATATACTGTTGCAAGACTAGGATATGACGACATGGAGGCTCACTCTCTGGCAGGTGGCACCACACGTGTGTCTGTGTATAGCTACACTGTGATGATAAACCAGTCATGTATGGTCAGATAACACGTTGTTCCACGTTCACTTACTGTAGTTCAAAATATCAAGTAATTAACATAGAAGAAACCAATTATAAAATCAATCTATATAAATCAATCTATCAATTCACCAGAAGTTAGGGGGGGGGGGGGGGGGGGGGGGGGGGGGGGGGGGGGGGGGGGGGGGCACGGGTTATGTGGAACACGCCGAGGAGACATGAAATAGCATCAATCACAAATATTTGTTAATCTTGTTTTGCTTGAATTACTTATCGTTCCATCATAAAGCACGACTACAAACGTATCGTCAAGTTACTACGCTGATAACACAAGATTTGCATCTTGGCGACGACACAGAACAACATGGAATGAACACATTGTAACTCTCACCAGAGATGACGCAGGAGTGAGCTTGGTGCATGATAATCTAACACCCAGTACGAAGGATGATTACATTACCTGCCTGACCTACCAGTTGTTTGTCCTAAACCACTGTATAGTAATTCTAGCCAGAGATAAGGAGACGTGTGTTGCCCATATTGAAGTAATACCAGGACCTTCACAAGTCTCATGGATGGGATGAGTCAAAATTACAAAATGAAAGATAAAATATCATTTGTACACTGCTGAATCTGACGAATCTATGATTCCTCATAGGAAGCGTCTGTAGAAGCCTGGTAGAATGGTCGTTAGTGCAACACAAGTAACGTCTCGCACTCCGTGGGTGGGGTTACTCACCGATGACCATAACTATCAAAAAAAGTTACCACCACTGAGCCATGGTTACCACATGAAAACATCCTCGAGAGACACGTACCTCAGATGGTACCAGTACCTAGTGAGACACGTACCTCAGATGGTACCAGTACCTAGTGAGACACGTACCTCAATGGTACCAGTACCTAGTGAGACACGTACCTCAGATGGTAGCAGTACCTAGTGAGACACGTACCTCAGATGTACCAGTACCTAGTGAGACACGTACCTCAGATGGTAACCAGTACCTAGTGAGACACGTACCTCAGATGGTACCAGTACCTAGTGAGACACGTACCTCAGATGGTACCAGTACCTAGTGAGACACGTACCTCAGATGGTAGCAGTACCTAGTGAGACACGTACCTCAGATGGTACCAGTACCTAGTGAGACACGTACCTCAGATGGTACCAGTACCTAGTGAGACACGTACCTCAGATGGTACCAGTACCTAGTGAGACACGTACCTCAGATGGTACCAGTACCTAGTGAGACACGTACCTCAGATGGTACCAGTACCTAGTGAGACACGTACCTCAGATGGTACCAGTACCTAGTGAGACACGTACCTCAGATGGTACCAGTACCTAGTGAGACACGTACCTCAGATGGTACCAGTACCTAGTGAGACACGTACCTCAGATGGTACCAGTACCTAGTGAGACACGTACCTCAGATGGTACCAGTACCTAGTGAGACACGTACCTCAGATGGTACCAGTACCTAGTGAGACACGTACCTCAGATGGTAGCAGTACCTAGTGAGACACGTACCTCAGATGGTAGCAGTACCTAGTGAGACACGTACCTCAGATGGTAGCAGTACCTAGTGAGACACGTACCTCAGATGGTAGCAGTACCTAGTGAGACACGTACCTCAGATGGTAGCAGTACCTAGTGAGACACGTACCTCAGATGGTAGCAGTACCTAGTGAGACACGTACCTCAGATGGTACCAGTACCTAGTGAGACACGTACCTCAGATGGTACCAGTACCTAGTGAGACACGTACCTCAGATGGTACCAGTACCTAGTGAGACACGTACCTCAGATGGTACCAGTACCTAGTGAGACACGTACCTCAGATGGTACCAGTACCTAGTGAGACACGTACCTCAGATGGTACCAGTACCTAGTGAGACACGTACCTCAGATGGTACCAGTACCTAGTGAGACACGTACCTCAGATGGTAGCAGTACCTAGTGAGACACGTACCTCAGATGGTACCAGTACCTAGTGAGACACGTACCTCAGATGGTACCAGTACCTAGTGAGACACGTACCTCAGATGGTACCAGTACCTAGTGAGACACGTACCTCAGATGGTACCAGTACCTAGTGAGACACGTACCTCAGATGGTACCAGTACCTAGTGAGACACGTACCTCAGATGGTACCAGTACCTAGTGAGACACGTACCTCAGATGGTACCAGTACCTAGTGAGACACGTACCTCAGATGGTACCAGTACCTAGTGAGACACGTACCTCAGATGGTACCAGTACCTAGTGAGACACGTACCTCAGATGGTACCAGTACCTAGTGAGACACGTACCTCAGATGGTACCAGTACCTAGTGAGACACGTACCTCAGATGGTACCAGTACCTAGTGAGACACGTACCTCAGATGGTACCAGTACCTAGTGAGACACGTACCTCAGATGGTACCAGTACCTAGTGAGACACGTACCTCAGATGGTAGCAGTACCTAGTGAGACACGTACCTCAGATGGTACCAGTACCTAGTGAGACACGTACCTCAGATGGTACCAGTACCTAGTGAGACACGTACCTCAGATGGTACCAGTACCTAGTGAGACACGTACCTCAGATGGTACCAGTACCTAGTGAGACACGTACCTCAGATGGTACCAGTACCTAGTGAGACACGTACCTCAGATGGTACCAGTACCTAGTGAGACACGTACCTCAGATGGTACCAGTACCTAGTGAGACACGTACCTCAGATGGTAGCAGTACCTAGTGAGACACGTACCTCAGATGGTACCAGTACCTAGTGAGACACGTACCTCAGATGGTACCAGTACCTAGTGAGACACGTACCTCAGATGGTAGCAGTACCTAGTGAGACACGTACCTCAGATGGTACCAGTACCTAGTGAGACACGTACCTCAGATGGTACCAGTACCTAGTGAGACACGTACCTCAGATGGTACCAGTACCTAGTGAGACACGTACCTCAGATGGTACCAGTACCTAGTGAGACACGTACCTCAGATGGTACCAGTACCTAGTGAGACACGTACCTCAGATGGTACCAGTACCTAGTGAGACACGTACCTCAGATGGTACCAGTACCTAGTGAGACACGTACCTCAGATGGTACCAGTACCTAGTGAGACACGTACCTCAGATGGTACCAGTACCTAGTGAGACACGTACCTCAGATGGTACCAGTACCTAGTGAGACACGTACCTCAGATGGTACCAGTACCTAGTGAGACACGTACCTCAGATGGTACCAGTACCTAGTGAGACACGTACCTCAGATGGTACCAGTACCTAGTGAGACACGTACCTCAGATGGTACCAGTACCTAGTGAGACACGTACCTCAGATGGTACCAGTACCTAGTGAGACACGTACCTCAGATGGTACCAGTACCTAGTGAGACACGTACCTCAGATGGTACCAGTACCTAGTGAGACACGTACCTCAGATGGTACCAGTACCTAGTGAGACACGTACCTCAGATGGTACCAGTACCTAGTGAGACACGTACCTCAGATGGTACCAGTACCTAGTGAGACACGTACCTCAGATGGTACCAGTACCTAGTGAGACACGTACCTCAGATGGTACCAGTACCTAGTGAGACACGTACCTCAGATGGTACCAGTACCTAGTGAGACACGTACCTCAGATGGTACCAGTACCTAGTGAGACACGTACCTCAGATGGTAGCAGTACCTAGTGAGACACGTACCTCAGATGGTACCAGTACCTAGTGAGACACGTACCTCAGATGGTACCAGTACCTAGTGAGACACGTACCTCAGATGGTACCAGTACCTAGTGAGACACGTACCTCAGATGGTACCAGTACCTAGTGAGACACGTACCTCAGATGGTACCAGTACCTAGTGAGACACGTACCTCAGATGGTACCAGTACCTAGTGAGACACGTACCTCAGATGGTACCAGTACCTAGTGAGACACGTACCTCAGATGGTACCAGTACCTAGTGAGACACGTACCTCAGATGGTACCAGTACCTAGTGAGACACGTACCTCAGATGGTACCAGTACCTAGTGAGACACGTACCTCAGATGGTAGCAGTACCTAGTGAGACACGTACCTCAGATGGTACCAGTACCTAGTGAGACACGTACCTCAGATGGTACCAGTACCTAGTGAGACACGTACCTCAGATGGTACCAGTACCTAGTGAGACACGTACCTCAGATGGTACCAGTACCTAGTGAGACACGTACCTCAGATGGTACCAGTACCTAGTGAGACACGTACCTCAGATGGTACCAGTACCTAGTGAGACACGTACCTCAGATGGTACCAGTACCTAGTGAGACACGTACCTCAGATGGTACCAGTACCTAGTGAGACACGTACCTCAGATGGTACCAGTACCTAGTGAGACACGTACCTCAGATGGTACCAGTACCTAGTGAGACACGTACCTCAGATGGTACCAGTACCTAGTGAGACACGTACCTCAGATGGTACCAGTACCTAGTGAGACACGTACCTCAGATGGTACCAGTACCTAGTGAGACACGTACCTCAGATGGTACCAGTACCTAGTGAGACACGTACCTCAGATGGTACCAGTACCTAGTGAGACACGTACCTCAGATGGTACCAGTACCTAGTGAGACACGTACCTCAGATGGTACCAGTACCTAGTGAGACACGTACCTCAGATGGTACCAGTACCTAGTGAGACACGTACCTCAGATGGTACCAGTACCTAGTGAGACACGTACCTCAGATGGTACCAGTACCTAGTGAGACACGTACCTCAGATGGTACCAGTACCTAGTGAGACACGTACCTCAGATGGTACCAGTACCTAGTGAGACACGTACCTCAGATGGTACCAGTACCTAGTGAGACACGTACCTCAGATGGTACCAGTACCTAGTGAGACACGTACCTCAGATGGTACCAGTACCTAGTGAGACACGTACCTCAGATGGTACCAGTACCTAGTGAGACACGTACCTCAGATGGTACCAGTACCTAGTGAGACACGTACCTCAGATGGTACCAGTACCTAGTGAGACACGTACCTCAGATGGTACCAGTACCTAGTGAGACACGTACCTCAGATGGTACCAGTACCTAGTGAGACACGTACCTCAGATGGTACCAGTACCTAGTGAGACACGTACCTCAGATGGTAGCAGTACCTAGTGAGACACGTACCTCAGATGGTACCAGTACCTAGTGAGACACGTACCTCAGATGGTACCAGTACCTAGTGAGACACGTACCTCAGATGGTACCAGTACCTAGTGAGACACGTACCTCAGATGGTACCAGTACCTAGTGAGACACGTACCTCAGATGGTACCAGTACCTAGTGAGACACGTACCTCAGATGGTACCAGTACCTAGTGAGACACGTACCTCAGATGGTACCAGTACCTAGTGAGACACGTACCTCAGATGGTACCAGTACCTAGTGAGACACGTACCTCAGATGGTACCAGTACCTAGTGAGACACGTACCTCAGATGGTACCAGTACCTAGTGAGACACGTACCTCAGATGGTACCAGTACCTAGTGAGACACGTACCTCAGATGGTACCAGTACCTAGTGAGACACGTACCTCAGATGGTACCAGTACCTAGTGAGACACGTACCTCAGATGGTACCAGTACCTAGTGAGACACGTACCTCAGATGGTACCAGTACCTAGTGAGACACGTACCTCAGATGGTACCAGTACCTAGTGAGACACGTACCTCAGATGGTACCAGTACCTAGTGAGACACGTACCTCAGATGGTACCAGTACCTAGTGAGACACGTACCTCAGATGGTACCAGTACCTAGTGAGACACGTACCTCAGATGGTACCAGTACCTAGTGAGACACGTACCTCAGATGGTACCAGTACCTAGTGAGACACGTACCTCAGATGGTACCAGTACCTAGTGAGACACGTACCTCAGATGGTACCAGTACCTAGTGAGACACGTACCTCAGATGGTACCAGTACCTAGTGAGACACGTACCTCAGATGGTACCAGTACCTAGTGAGACACGTACCTCAGATGGTACCAGTACCTAGTGAGACACGTACCTCAGATGGTACCAGTACCTAGTGAGACACGTACCTCAGATGGTACCAGTACCTAGTGAGACACGTACCTCAGATGGTACCAGTACCTAGTGAGACACGTACCTCAGATGGTACCAGTACCTAGTGAGACACGTACCTCAGATGGTACCAGTACCTAGTGAGACACGTACCTCAGATGGTACCAGTACCTAGTGAGACACGTACCTCAGATGGTACCAGTACCTAGTGAGACACGTACCTCAGATGGTACCAGTACCTAGTGAGACACGTACCTCAGATGGTACCAGTACCTAGTGAGACACGTACCTCAGATGGTAGCAGTACCTAGTGAGACACGTACCTCAGATGGTACCAGTACCTAGTGAGACACGTACCTCAGATGGTACCAGTACCTAGTGAGACACGTACCTCAGATGGTACCAGTACCTAGTGAGACACGTACCTCAGATGGTACCAGTACCTAGTGAGACACGTACCTCAGATGGTACCAGTACCTAGTGAGACACGTACCTCAGATGGTACCAGTACCTAGTGAGACACGTACCTCAGATGGTACCAGTACCTAGTGAGACACGTACCTCAGATGGTACCAGTACCTAGTGAGACACGTACCTCAGATGGTACCAGTACCTAGTGAGACACGTACCTCAGATGGTACCAGTACCTAGTGAGACACGTACCTCAGATGGTACCAGTACCTAGTGAGACACGTACCTCAGATGGTACCAGTACCTAGTGAGACACGTACCTCAATTGTTTCATTTGGCGGTAGATGGCAGCTGCCTTCGATGACGCAAGGTGGTGCCCCAGGGGGAGTGGTTGGTACCCCCTGAGTCTGTCTAAGGTGGGAATAAGGGGGAAAAAATATTCTCCCCAGTGTCAAGAAGAGTGTGTTAAGCAACAAAGAGTGTGTGACCCAGCAAACAAACACACTTTTTCCCCCACTGTGTAGACTACAACGGTGGGTTCGTTTGCATGTGAGTGTATGTGGGTGCGTTGGAAGAGGTGTGTTAAAGTGAGAGTTCCAAATAGAGTCATATTTTTGGCGTGTTAGAGTGTGTATAATGATCTATTTGTACTGCACAGGAAGGGAGTTTAGAATTTGTCGGGCCACCATCTCGTGTGTGTGTGTGTGTGTGTGTGTGTGTGTGTTCCTGGCTCAAGTTACACGCATAATGACCACAGGATCGCTGGTTCGAAACTCGTCATGCTTACGTTGTGGATAATATCACATAACGATAAACAAGGTGAAGTAATAGATAAGTATGAAGACTCTATACATCTATAGAATAACAGATAAACACATAGATGAATAGATATATAGATGCAGATATAAATAGTCATATAGATACATCAATAGATTAGACAAGAATATAGCCAAGTAGATAATTATTCATATGCTTTGAATTTTAAATAATTTTTGACGTGGCTCAGGTTTCCCAGAGAACACAGCCATCAGTCATTTATCCTTGTAATCTCTGTAAATATATATCCTGCTACACGTAAAATATTTACACTATTTACAGCCTTACGACCCAGCTGATCAACCAGGACCTGACTGACTGGCGCCACATCAATACTGGCAAACTGAACATTGTTGATCATGAGTTGACCATGACGAGACGTCTCTCCCAGGGGCGAGACGTCTCTCCTCCAGAAGCGAGACGTCTCTCCTCCAGGAGCGAGACGTCTCCCCTCCAGAGGCGAGACTTCTCCCCTCCAGAGGCGAGACGTCTCCCCTCCAGGGGCGAGACGTGTGTAACTCACATACGAGAAGTCTCTCCCTTCATGTGAAACATGTCTCACCTTCACATGCCAGGCGTCTCGTCCCCTACAGGCCGAAAGTCTCCTCCTCATACGAGACGTCTCTCCCTCACATAAGAAACGTCTCACCCTCACATACGAGACGTCTCTCCCCTAACTTACAAAACGTCTCTCCCTAATATACGAGACGTGTCTCCCTCACATACGAGACGTGTCTCCCTCACATACGAGACGTCTCTCCCTCACATACGAGACGTGTCTCCCTCACATACAAAACGTCTCTCCCTCATACGAGACGTGTCTCCCTCACATACGAGACGTCTCTCTCTCACATACAAAACGTCTCTCCCTCACATACGAGACGTGTCTCCCTCATATACAAAACGTCTCTCCCTCACATACGAGACGTCTCTCCCTCACATACGAGACGTGTCTCCCTCATATACAAAACGTCTCTCCCTCACATACGAGACGTCTCTCCCTCACATACAAGATGTCTCTCCCTCACATGGGTACACACCGTAGCCTTGTGTGGTTAAGGGTCAGTATGCCGTGGCCCAGCTGGGTATGTCCAAGCTTGGGTTGTTTGCTCTCGTGATTGGCTAGTTTGCCTTGTCAGTTGAGCAGTAATGCTGAGTGAGTGGCCGGAGTCACCGGGATTACTGGGAGATATTTTCATGTTGCTGAAGTATGATCAGCTCGGGAGCTGAAGAACGTTATAGACTGTGCCATACAACCAATCACAGGAAGCCACGTCACTGTTTGCTTCCTTCCGTAAGCCAATCAGAACAAACAGCATCATAGTTTTACGTGCGTCAACCAATGGCAACAGAGTACGTCATAGGTTGTGTCCTTCAGCCAATCACAGAAGAACACATCATGAACACGGCACAAAATATGACGTAGTTCGTCTTGATTGGCTTTCGGCCACAATGTGTGACGTACTTCGCTGTCATTGGCTGAGGAACGCAGTTTCAAAACAATATTGGCAACAACTGGTTGGTGAACATAAGCAAGACACGCGATAACCACCCTTCGACCAGACTGTTCAAAAGGTGACCTTCCTATGATGCATCAGGGTGGTTCACGAAACACATTAGACAACATTCGACTCTAATATCTCACGCCATAATGGCCAAGATACGGTATAACCATCTCTAGCTTCGAAGTCTGGACAGCGTAACTCACTGCAATTCCTGCTACCGTGCCACCGCCTAGGAAGCCAGCCACGTCCACTGAGGTAATGTGTTTCTGTCGTTGTGGGAGTGAGTACAGAAGAGGGCAGCGGAGCAGCACACGTCCAGCGTCTGGGAGTGTTGTGGCAAACTCATCTTGTTCATCAGGAACTTCAGAACCTATAAGTACAGCGAGGTGCGGGGTCGAGATGATGGTTGTATCCACCCAGATGATGCTCATTTGTTCATATATTAATAATGTTATACTGGCAATGTAGGTCTGGGGTCCGTGAGCATCTGATGGTAATATAAGTATATAAACACAGACAGACAACTGGTCAATGTTCGTGGAGATGGTTTGTGTCAACTGTCCCGATTTTTGTTATGAATAGCAATTTCACTAATGCCAGCCAGTGTTTACGCTAATGAGATTTTTACGATGAAAAATCGAGTCTTGAGATAATGAGCGATCGTACCTGCAATTCACCATGAATGTGTAAGAACTACTTACGATACTTTTTCCGGCAAAGTGTTTAAACAGTTTAAACTGCACTAACAGACCTCAGTCCACTATCGCACTCAGTCACAAAATTACTGTGATAATCCTCCTTACCTTACTGCCTTATAGAAAAACTGGAGGAAGTGAAGTGTTTTAGATATCTGGGAGTGGATCTGGCAGCGGATGGAACCATGGAAGCGGAAGTGGATCATAGGGTGGGGGAGGGGGCGAAAATTCTGGGAGCCTTGAAGAATGTGTGGAAGTCGAGAACATTATCTCGGAAAGCAAAAATGGGTATGTTTGAAGGAATAGTGGTTCCAACAATGTTGTATGGTTGCGAGGCGTGGGCTATGGATAGAGTTGTACGCAGGAGGATGGATGTGCTGGAAATGAGATGTTTGAGGACAATGTGTGGTGTGAGGTGGTTTGATCGAGTAAGTAACGTAAGGGTAAGAGAGATGTGTGGAAATAAAAAGAGCGTGGTTGAGAGAGCAGAAGAGGGTGTTTTGAAATGGTTCGGGCACATGGAGAGAATGAGTGAGGAAAGATTGACCAAGAGAATATATGTGTCGGAGGTGGAGGGAACGAGGAGAAGAGGGAGACCAAATTGGAGGTGGAAAGATGGAGTGAAAAAGATTTTGTGTGATCGGGGCCTGAACATGCAGGAGGGTGAAAGGAGGGCAAGGAATAGAGTGAATTGGAGCGATGTGGTATACCGGGGTTAACGTGCTGTCAGTGGATTGAATCAAGGCATGTGAAGCGTCTGGGGTAAACCATGGAAAGCTGTGTAGGTATGTATATTTGCGTGTGTGGACGTATGTATATACATGTGTATGGGGGGGGGGGGGTTGGGCCATTTCTTTCGTCTGTTTCCTTGCGCTACCTCGCAAACCCGGGAGACAGCAAAAAAAAAAAAAAAAAAAAAAAAAAAAAAATATATATATATATATATATATATATATATATATATATATATATATATATATATATATATATATATATATATATTATACTCAAACATATATTTTTTCATGATACAATTAGCTCAGACTGTAGGTCCGCTACCAAACATCGCTCAGTACAAGTTCTGCAACTGTTACAGTAATCTTTATAACTACAGAACAGAACAAAATCAATATCTAGATCTAATAGCGATCCAGAGATAAACTTGTAAGTTACCAGAAATTATCCTAGGTTCGGGCCAGTAGGATGTGCCTGTCTGTGTGTAATGTGAAAATATTTGTAGACAAGTGAATGGCCCGCGACTGACTGAAACTGACTGAGTCAAATTAACATCATATCATCTGTTGTTTCGTTATATCTTTTGATTCATTACCATAAAACATGGGGAGGGCCAAATAACCTTAAGGCATTTTAGCTTCTTAATCGGCAACTGGCTGTGTTTTCCCCATCATCGGATGTGGTTTGACAGAAATATGGCGGAGGGAGTTGTCGCCGACTTAGATTACTAAAGCTTATCATAAAAATCTTGAAGACTGTTTTCTTCGATGCTCAAATCTTCATAGAAAATGAATTGTTACCTGGGTAACTATAATACATGGCTTATTACAATAATGTACCGCAGCATTGTATCACTAACGATAAACATATGATCTTAAGTCTTTTTTTAACTATAATATGTACAATGGAAATTCTAAATAAACTAACCAAACTCTCAACGGGTCTTTGCAATAATAAAGTCAACATTATTATTCTTTAAGATCATCCTGAATTTCGAGGATTCATACTTGCAGAAGGAAAGGTCGAGAATATATATTTCTTTCCTCAAGTATTTATGTATAATCAAAACAAATAACGCCTCTCTACTCACGAACTTCTTCCCATCCTATGCTTTCAATAACTGTTAAAGTGAACACAATAATAAGAAACTTTGTACTGTAAAAGTTTCAAAAATATATCAGAAATTTATTATCCTTGTGTAGCGCCAACATTTTCGAATATATAGATGACGTATAGAAACATCTATTGCTATATGATCCAGCCAGTGTTGCCACTACAGAAATATGATTCATCATATTAACAAATTTTCTAAACTACCGTATTACCTTAACATCCGCTACTACTACTACTACTACTACTACCACTACTCCCACGTTATCTTACCTTCGTGACCTCCAGCCTTGACCTTATGACCTCTATCTCTGACCACGTTTACAAACATTCATAAAATGTAGCCTCCGAGGAATATCTGAGATACTTTGTTCACAGACAGATATGTGGACCCAACGTGCAAAAGGGATTTGTTCATTTAGAATTATCTGCCTCTTCAACGTAGATAGGGAAACACACACACACACACACACTAGGGCAGCGACACAGTCAGACATGGACATAATGAGACACAGACCTACTGCTGCACAGACATAATGAGGCACAGACACTTCCTGCAGAGGAGAGAGTACCTCAGTGAGAGACAACATGATTTCAGGAAAAGATCATTTCTAACAAACATCGTAGATTTCTACGAGAGAGTGAGCTCTGACGTAGACAAACGAGATGGCAGGCTGGGTAGATCGTCTGTATTTGGACTGCATGAAAGTATTTGACCATATACCTCATGGGAAGCTGATCAAGAAGGAATAATAAGGAGGTGACTCCTTCGAGGAACAAAAGATGATCTCAACGGAAGAGAACAAAGGACACGTGTAAGGTTTACATTTGTGATGTGGGTTCAGGTTACCATTGGCGTGCTGTAGGGTTCTGTTCTAACACCCTTCTTCTTGATCTAGCACCCTTCTTCTTCTTGATCTGGGTGAACGATCTGCCAGATGATTAGTCTCCTACCTCAATGTTTTTGCGGATGACCATGAGAGGAAAAACGCAACGGGAACTGCATGAATTCCCAAGGGGACCTTGACAAACTCCAATGTTGGTCTGATACATGGTTGATGAAATCTAACCTTAGTAAGTGGAAAGTGATGAAAATGAGACACAGCGAAAAAGAACCCTGATGTGAACATTGTGATATGTTCTTTACTATACTTAGTTCCTCTCTCCCGCGTTAGCGAGGTAGCGCAAGAAAACACGAAAGAATGTCCCATCCCACCCACATACACATGTATATACATAAACGCCCACACACGCACATATACATACCTATATATTTCAATGTATACATATATATGCATACACAGACATATACATATATACACGTGTACACATCCACACTTGCTGCCTTCATCCATTCTCGTCGCCACCCAGCCACACATGAAATAGCACCCCCCATCCCCCAGGCTAGGAAAAGACAACAAAGGCCACATTCGTTCACACTCAGTCTCTAGCTGTCATGTCTAATACACCGAAACCATATACTGTGAACATTTTATAGCAGGAAATAAACTGCAGGAATCTGTATAAAAAGATGACCTGGGAGTTGACATCGTCTCTGATCTGTCACTAAGAGAGAAAATGTCTACTGGCAAATATGAGAAGACCATACATAAACATGGATAAAGAATTACGGAAGAAGCTGTTAACGTCTTACAGTAAACCATCATTCAATTATGCTTCTCAGGTTTGGTCACCAAAATTCAAGAAGCATAACAAACTAATAAAGAAGGTACAGAGGAGGACAACAAAGATGGTGCCAGAATTAAGACGGCCGAGTTACAGGGATGTGCTGAAGACCTTGAAGTTGTCCACTATGGAAGAGAGAAGAGCAAGGAGGGACTTGATCACAATATTTAAGCTTTTTTAAAGCACCTTATTGGCGAGAACAGCGAACATTTCTTCAAGACATGTAGAGGATATAACAAGAAATTAAGCAAGAACCGTAATAGAACAGATATACAGAAGTGGTATTATTGTATGAGACAAGTGGATGAATGGAGTAAACTGAATGATGACTGTGAACGTAGACATATAACATACGTTCAGAAAGTTGTACTAGTGTATGATGCCCTCCACGTACAGCACAAATAGGTAATTACATACGAAAGTACGGACACAATGCTACCAGACACATCAGGGCACGTATAAAGTGAGGTACGGATAAAATGATTTACAGACACACACACAGGCACGGACACAAACACAGAGGTACGGACACAAAGGCATGGACACACACAGAGGCACGGACACACACAGAGGCACGGACACACACAGAGGTACGGACACAAAGGCATGGACACACACAGAGGCACGGACACACATACAGAGGTACGGACACATGGGCATGGATACACCAAGGTACAAACAATGATGAACGAACAGATTAGGGCAAGGACACGGAAAGGCACGGACACACTGTGGTACGGACGAGGAGGCACGGACATACTGACGCAAAGGACGCACTGAAGATCAAACAATATATATTCATGGACACTCAGGAGGCACGAACCTGTGGACGGACGCCCTGCGTTACGGACAGAGAGGCACTAACACACGGACGGATGGACGGTGGCACGGACAGACTGTATGAGGCACAGATCCAGAGGCACGGACACTAGGTACGAATAAGACAAAAATAGAATCACTAGGAGTCTCGCGAGATAGGATAACCAACCGCCCTGAACCATTTGTGGGTCAAAATGAAAAATCAACGGAAAAGTCTCGACCATTCCCAGTACAGGAACACATCGTGTATAGAACGAGGTTCCCCCACTGCGTCACTGATGAGCGAGTGATAAAAGGCGGAGCTGTCACCGCCAGCACCAAGGTCGAATGTCTCAGTCCAGACCGTTAAGACGAGGACCATCCGTGAGCCGTGTCGGTTGGCGCCGTCTACACCCCCCTCATGGTGTTATAATTCTTAACCCGCTCGCAAAATAATGCTGTTCTAAATTCGTTAAATATCAAATAAAGGCGTCTAATATCGCCCTAATTTGCATTAGTTATTAAAACGTACGGCAGTCAAGGTGGACAGTGTTACCATGGATGGCAGGATGTGCTGGTGGTACGCTTCCCGGGCAGCGTGTGACCACAGCGTTACCGTTGCCTTGGTAACGCCCGTCAACAAATGGCGGCACTGGCTACTGATTATACTAAACTAGCTCTTACCTCCTCTCTTAATTAGGTTTAATCTTTCTTATTTTATTTCAAGACAAAGCTGCGCAGCGGACGATAGCTTTGAAATATCGACGATGGTATTTCGTTCACGTTTCTGTCATCACTGAATATTGCCATATCTTGCAAACTATTTGTTTTTAGGTAAAGATTTATGGTACTAAAGGGAATCGCTTTCAATTACACCATTACTTTACTTTCATTTGTATCGCACGAGAAAACATAAAAGGTCTTTGCCACGGAGGTCGATAGCATACGAAAAATTATTCTCGTCTAAAATTTTCGTTCCTGCTTGCTAAGATTCCTTGATTAAAACATTTTTGCAGAATGTTACGGTCAATTTAATTTTATATCATTTCAAATCAAAGAATTTCCTCACTGAAACTCGCCTTACATCAACTGATCTAAGGTTATACGACGGGCATTTTTCACCAAGTTTTCGTTAGTTAAGGACTACCTAAATAGCTAGTAACATAGTCAGTAGAGTTGCCAGTCGTATCACTAGGAGAAATATAAGCATTTGGACAACACTGGGAAGAGGAGAGGCAGGCGTGCTGAGGGCGTTGCAGTGCATGATAATCTCCCTTGCTGACCCACACACTTCCTTGTGAAAATTACCTCTTGATCACAGTTTAATCAATACACAGCCTCCAAGTGCTCCCTATCTCCCTGCTGGGCGAGCTCCCTGACGTGGGTGGGTCCTGACAGGGTCGATTGACCGAGTGATCGATGAAAAAAAAATACATATTAATGTGACGTAAGTGAAGCGTTTATTCTGGCAACTCGAGTGATAACCTACTGGTCCAGTGTTGTAGAGTAGTAGTGGTGGCGAGGTGAGTCAGTGCCTGTGGTGGATCGACCTCACTCTCCAACTTTAACGATAGTTTAGGTAGGGATAGAATAAGTTACACTTACTACCTGCGGTTCCTCCGTGTTGGGCAAGGCTCGGGCTGCTTAGAGGGCGGGTCTGTGGTAGTTGTCGTCGTGTGTGTGAGTTGGACAAATAATTTGTTTTCGGAGAGCTAGACCTTGCCGAGGTGGGCCCAGGGCAAGGCTACGCAGTCACACAAGCAGCCGCTGGGATGATGATTAGACCCCAGTAGCAAGGCGACGGAACACCCGCGGCACACACACACACACACACACACACACGGGATCAGGCATGGCCCCCAGCTCGTCAGACTTCTTCTTAATGGAATAATTTACGAGTCGAGGTTGTGCGTGTGAGCGGGAGGCAGAGGGAGGGGGGCGCGGGCGGGCGAGCTCGGGCAGGAGAGCAGGGTGATGGATGCCACTCCGTCCATCACTTCTCGGAAGTTGTTTGTTTGATATCGTCGTTCTCGGAGCAACGTCAGCATCATGACCAGCTGCGGCAGACGAGCCAGCGACCATCACTCGACCTGCGAATGCCAAACGGGCCATCGCGGTGAGCTTGACCCGGTGCACATCTTGTGTGGGAGACGTGGTGCGTAGCGCGGGTGCTGCTGCTCTAACTTTGACGACGGAGCATCATCGTGTGGATGTCGGACGGACGGAACCAACCTTGCGGGTGTTTACCTCGTCCTGCATCACTTGCTGACGTAAGCTGGCAGCCTCTTAGTGCGTTAATATTGACGAAGCGCACCTCACCACGTCGGGGCATACTGACTGTGGACGCCAGTACCCCAGCCGTGATTCATTAAGGGATTTTTATCATCTTTGTATCTTGACCGCTCAGAGACGAGGTAGGATGGCCCTGTCACAATATATATATATATATATATATATATATATATATATATATATATATATATATATATATATATATATGTCATAATACTGTCCTAATTATTCACAATGATCGCATAGGCTCAATATGCATGTAGATAATCCATAAGTTCGTAAACTATTTTCATTTTTGTTTGCGTTCGTAGCCCTTAGGATTGAACGCTAGTTTCGTATTTGTATGATTTTAGAGCAATAGCAATCGACCTGCTGCTTGTGACCATATTAGCTGCTTGTGGGAGTGCCAGATGCAGTTACCATCAGCTTGAGTCAACCAGGTTTGAGAAAATCTGGAACATAATTTTGGGAACTTTGAAATTTTGAATTTTGTTTACACGAGTGCGCGTTCACGTCCGGTGTATGTGTCTGTGTGCGTCATGTATACACTGTACGCGTGTGTGTGCATGTATACGCTGTGTACGTGCTTGTGTGTGTGCTTGCGCGCACGTAGTCTCGCTGATACCTGTGCTCCTCCCCAACTTGCCCCTGTGAACCACAGTGGTGGGCCTAATGCTTTGAATCGGTCAGTCCAGTTGGTGGGTGGCCCTGTCTGAGGATATTATTATTATTATTATTATTAATTATTGTTATTATTATTATTATTATTGTTATTAATCATTATTATTATAATTATATATATTATGATTATATCTAAGATACTTTTTATGGAGTTCCTGCAGCTTCGAAGCTGCCTGCACTCCAAACAGGAACAGAGAAATGAAAAACTGTGTTGGAGGAAGAGGATTCTTGAACAAGACTGTAATCCTTTCCGTCTATTAACAGAAACACAGTCTTATCGAAGGTCACATGAAGGCGGAGTCCGGTAACACTAGTGAAGTGTAATCACCTGGTGTTATCAGTGCATGAAATTGAAACTGAAAATTTTGTTACCGGGTACATTGGAGATGCATCTATGATATTATGGTGGTCATATAACAATATTTAAAGAAGCATTACGTTTTTACTTGTGTGTTGCTTGTGTAGTATATGTTTAGTGGAGAGTTCCTCTCACAGTTATCAATTGCTTAAATTGGGACTTTAAATAGAGTTGATATATTTTTTTTTTTTTTTTTTTTTTTTTTTTTTTTTTTTTTTTTTTTTTTCCAAAAGAAGGAACAGAGAATTGGGCCAGGTGAGGGTATTCCCTCAAAGGCCCAGTCCTCTGTTCTTAACGCTACCTCGCTAATGCGGGAAATGGCGAATAGTTTGAAAGAAAAAAAGAAATATATATATATATATATATATATATCGTGTGACATTCTGGTGGTCATAGATTAATCTTTCAAAAAATGGTCATTGCAGTGAACATAATATTTATCCCAGTTCTATATCAATAACAGTAAACAATATGCCTCTATCAGTATTTTTTCTTTTCAAATTACTACAGTAACGAGAACTGCATTCCAATTCTACCATTTACATACACAATCATGTTCCTACTCGCTAATCTCAAGTTTTCACAAATATGAGACGGGATTGGAAACCTCAAGTCACGTCTGACATCAAGATGCTATTCTGGTGATTGTGAAACCCTCGTGGAAACCGAAAAAAAAAAAAATGTTTCCCTTCGTCAGTAACCCAGCCAGAGACCTGGCCGTACTGCAGACCCTCTCTCAGGCTGGTCAGTTCTGCACAGGTAGGCGTGCTCGAACGCTAGTGTGTCTGTCCTGTCTGACACCAAACTCTTGAAAGAAATCAATAATGTCGAGAAAACAGTTTTATTTTTATATGAATCTCATGATTTGTTTACCTCTGAGGTTAATGCTCATTAAACTAGCGTAACGTAGTCTATGGTAATTCTACAGTTTACAGATGAACCAGATGTTATTGATATGTATTTGACCTTAGCAAGGAAAAATGCTGATATACTGGGCAGTATGAAGTAGGTGTAATTGATACAGGGCCAAAGATAATGAAATATACGGTTACAGAATTAATTATCATTATGAATTACTTTAGAAAATAAATTATGTATAAATAACACATGATTACCTGGTTGGTAATTACTGGTAATTTCATAAAGTTATCAAGAAAGGTCTTTACTAGTCAAAAAGTAAACACCAAAAGCAGACGTTTATGCAACTGAAAAGAAAGAACAAAAACAAGGTTGTGAATTCTACAAGGTCGAGAGTTTGGTTAGGTGTTGTTAGACAGGAACAGAGAGACAGAGGGTAATGAGAGATGTTGTCACTCATTCTCAGTATAATGTGGCAGTGAGGAAGCACTGTTTCTCACTGTCTGTCTAGACACACACACACACATGTATGTCTGTTGGTCTCCAGTTATTAGGCTGTGTTTGTGTGTCTAATTGTATGTTAATTTGTCTTTACCTTTTTTGATATACGTCCTTATGCACAGATGAATATTGGTGGTCCCAGTTCTTTCAACGATAGATATTAGACAATCTTGTCACATCTTCAGGTACTGATGATGATAGTTGATATAGTTATCATGCCCTGCAGAAGGCTGAGTTCTCTCTTATTCCTCGTAATTATTGGTAGACTGAAGGAGGTGATGACGGTGGTGTGGTTCATCCCTGTGAATCCCCCCTGGCAGGAAGGGTCGTGTGGGTGACGGATGTGTGTGTGTGTGTGTGTTCCCTGGGTTGCTTGAGTACTAACTGGGAATAATATCAATGTTTTTTTCCGTAATTTCTAGGCAGAGGCGGAGGAAGTTGAAATCATCTTCCTTAATTTGCAGTGGGTTGATATTTGTGTACTGTATAAAGAATCCCAGTGTGTCTTGTTATGATTGTGTTGTGGTCATCTTCCACGGGTGTTTTTCCTGTCCTGTGTTTTAGATGCTTTGTCAAGCGTCGTGGTAAACTTGTAGTGGCCACACTCACGTACTGGAGAGAATTTTAGTGTGTACAGTCTTCAGCGTCACAAGGGAACTGATGAATGACACTGGTAGCCGTTACAGACTTGGTTTCTCAAGTTAAGTTGGTTTTCATTTAAACTTTACACATTGTACGGATCTTGTTTCTTGTAGTTTGCTCTTGTGTTTATTATATCTTCTGGGTTTTGGCATCTCACGTCATGCTGAAATATTCCTTTCGATATTCTCTCTCTTTCATAGGCAAGATTTATTTTTTTTCACAGATGTTGAAGATATTCTTTCGTTCGTTTGTTTCTTCTTGTCTGGTCGTAGATAGAAATCCTTCACTTACACTGTCAGTGAAACTATTTGATTAGCCATTGTTCATGCGTACTTCATTAATCTGGTTATTTTATATGTGGAATAGAATCTAATCTCACCTGAAGTCTGCCCTTGATCACCCCATGTTTGGATCTCGTAGGACAGTCGCTTTTTGCACTGATACATCTTAAATAAGTCTTTTTTTTTTTTCTTGCACACATTTTGTGATGTATCAGTCAGTGTGACCGGTCTGTTAGAACATCTAGGAAGGATAGTGTGTGCTATCAAGGTCTGAGCACAAATAGAAACTTCAGAAAAGACTCAGTATTCTTCATGTCCCTCAGGGTGTCATACTTCACTGCTAGGATGACGTCGTTCAGTTACCAGCAGTATGTCTCTCTGGTGTTGAATGCTCATGTAGCAGTAAAATGTTCACTGACTCACACGTGTAGGAGGAGTTCGCGAAAGATGGTGCCGGGAATAATGCCATCATTCCTCAATCAATCTGATGATGAAGACTCTTATCTCGACCTCTAGATGAACTTGTGGTTCAACAAGGTATTGGTCACTAGACGATATTCCAGTGCAATGCTCAGTGACGTGACGTGTCTCATACGGGAACACCTTGTTGTGTAGTTATATAGTTACGTCTACTTGAACGTTGGCAGATGACCTCCTGCATCAAGGAGTACTGAGACCTTCAAGTTCTACAGTCTGTCGTACATCCATGAACTTCTCTTTAGGTGTAAAGACAACTTTGTCAGGAATATGTGGGATGTGATTATCTTGTTCAGGTTTTAGCCGTTTTGTAAGTGGCGTTGACACGTAATATATATATATATATATATATATATATATATATATATATATATATATATATATATATATATATATATATACATATATATATATATATACATATATATATATATATATATATATATATATATATATATATATATATATATATATATATATATATATATATATAATCTGTCTGTCTGTAAGGTCCAATAGTAACCTTGCCTTTTAACAAGCATATCTCTTCTTGGGGTAATTTTCTTCAGACATTATCTTACGTTATCTTGGCAGTGTTTTTGTCAAACGTCGAAGATGTCTTAACTGTGAATAACTTTCTTATCTTCTTTTTTTCTTCCATTTCATTTTGTTTAGACGTGACTCTAAGGAATGCTACAGAGGTGTTATGGCAGTGTACCTGGCAGGAGACGGGACACAGTAAGGACTCTTTTCCCATTCTTTATATTTTTCTTTATACATCTTTACGTCCCTTATTGTTTATGACTTGTTGGGGTTCTTCTTCCACATGGATATCTTTTTTTTATTTTTACTCCTGGGACCATTTATTGTCTGTGTACGAGCTCTCATTTTCTTCCTCTTCTACCATTTCTACCGTTTTCCTTTTATTTTCCTGTCTGGGGAATCATTAGTCTGTAAATCATTGTTTCAGAACTTGAAATACATTCTAGGAAAATTGTGTAGGACTGATCCAGAACTCGGCCATGAGCGATCAGCTGATGCCTTGAGCGATCAGCTGATCCATGTCAACAAAGATGTTCATCTGAATTTTCGAATCCCACGAGATTTGTTCTTTTCCCGCCACCATGAACAGAGGAGGAGGATAGGGACAGATGAGAGAGTATATTTCATACAGTAAAAGTAAAGAATCTCTTGCGTCTTTTTATAATTAACATGTTAGCAAATATTAGACATTTTTAGTGACAACAAAGACATTAGTGCAAGTGTTGGTGTTGGT
The DNA here is from genome assembly GCF_036320965.1 of Panulirus ornatus. Lineage (NCBI taxonomy): Eukaryota > Metazoa > Arthropoda > Malacostraca > Decapoda > Palinuridae > Panulirus > Panulirus ornatus. The sequence continues at coordinate 34,747,663 of NC_092230.1, forward strand.
AATGGAAAACTGTAGTTTGTCTTCATGATTTATACACGTAAGAACTCGTACGATTACAGGGAAATGATTTTGAAAATCTGATCGATATCAGAGCATTAGTACATCTTTTTTTTTTCCCATTTTTCGTCTTTATCGTGTTATCACCACAACAATTAGCAGCTTTCACCTGAAACATAGTGACTGCGTTTGACCTGACCCGCTGAGATCAGGGCCTAACATATGCGGGTCAGGTCAAACGCATCTACCCTGAACCCTTGGGTCAGGTCATTAAACGTAACCCACCATCAACATATTAAACCCCAAGATCCTGCATGCATGAATTTGAATCACTTATTGCAGTAAGGTAAGTCATTTAAGTCATTAATAATGTTGTTGTGAGGACAGAGTATATAATGATATATGTAAACATTCCTAGAACATGGCTTTAGTGATGTGTTCTGATGATGCAAGATTTCATAATACTTGAGAATACTTCGTGTTGTGAGCGATGTCATTAGGTAGTGAAGGTATGATTTGTAGTGATAACTATTGCATTATTACTCTAAGGATGAGTTAGTATGTGGTGAAGATTTTTCATTTTCATAGTTAAGATGTTGTGTGTACTGATAACAGGACGTAAGCTAAGATTATCTTGTTATACCTGGTGAAGGTTCGGTCTGTTGTGGTGTGTAGTGAAGCCGGTGGGGTCACACTCCGTAGTGGACATGATGGAGAGTGATAGTAGTACGGAGGGAGACATACTGCATTATCATGCGAATGATAATAATTCTACTTTTCCTTGCTATTCTTTCCAGGAATCAACCTTAGTTGAATGAACAATCGTTCAGTGCTGATGTGTTGAGTGGGGTCAGACCAATCTAGAGCTTTGAACCTGATCCATACAGGTCAGGTCAAAGTTCACCGGTGTGTAGTATATGGGACGGATAGATAGGAGACCTTGAGAGTTCATGACGGTATAATCTGCGGTCATATTTGTATTAGAAACAGGATGGTAAAGAAGAAGAAGGCATTTCTCCACCCACCACTCCCTCCGGCTCAACAGCCAACAGAAAAGAAAAAAAAAAGGCTGAGAAAGAAAACCTTGTAACATGGAGGGAGTAAGTATACTGCCGTGGAAATTATATATGAAAGTGTGAATAGTAAACTACTCTGAATTGGACTATCCAGGGGAGAGGCCTCAAAACTGAAACGCAAGAATTTTTGTTTTTTGAAACCTTTACTTTATCCTGTTTCTTCCTGTAACAAGCGTGTTTACTAATAACGAATTTCAGTGAAGCAATTTTTGAGCTTTGATTTGAAGGTATTGACAGTCATTGTATATACTACATCTGATGATGATCAATGCCAGTGTTCGAAAAATCTTCACCTAAAAAAAAAAGAAATCAAGATACTATATCATTGTGTACCTTCTGATTCCCAGCAGTTGTTTCTGATCATCGAATGTCTGTCTAAATTGAAGAAACTTTCATGTGATGGCAAAAACATTTAACAATTTGAGTAGGTGGTATTTTTTTTTTCTTTTTTTCTTTTTTTACAAGGAATGATTTTAAGCCGCTACGATTTTCTCCATTACGTCTCTCTCTCTCTCTCTCTCTCTCTCTCTCTCTCTCTCTCTCTCTCTCTCTCTCTCTCTCTCTCTCTCTCTCTCTCTCTCTCTAATTCGTTCTAGTTTTTATTCATCTTCGATTAAGTTCAGTGATCAGAATTGAACAGCGTATTACAAGTGAGGTCTGACCGGGAGTATTATATGCAGTATATATATATATATATATATATATATATATATATATATATATATATATATATATATACACACACACACACACACACACACACACACACACACACACACACACACACACACACACACAAGAAAACGAAAAATACGTAATGCACTTTCGCTTAACTGTCAAGAAGCAATGAATGAATAACTACTTACTCTTATCAGTAATAAGAAACATATAAGGTTGGGATAGGACTATTGATAAACAAACTCAGGAAACCAACCCATTTTAGACGTTAAAAGCATAACAACAACATTGAACACATTTTGAGGTCTTGTCTTCTCGCTAGAATTCAACAGCATGAATTTTGTGACAGTAATAAACAGCAGTCACATGACACCAGAATTTATCGTCACAGAGAAGTACTGACGTAGACAGATGAGTTGAAGATTAATAAAATCCCAGGTCCTGATCGTTTCTGTCTACGAAGAATTACAAACGTTAAACACGAAACTGCCAAACCCGTCAACCAATATTTTACATAAATCTCTCCAGGGTGGTAAAGTCCCACAGGACTGGAGACTGGCAGATGTCTTTCTGAAAGTCTAAAAGGAAAGCCATGAATTGCCTGGTAATTACCGTTTTCTGAGCTTCACATCAATTATATGTAAACTTCTGGAGTCGAGAACTAGGGGAATGTCCTTCAACAAATTGACATTTAAGCTTAAGACATACTTTCAGCAATAAAAGGAATGAAAGTAAACAAATCGGCAGGTCCTGATAATTGTTATCCGAGAACAATATAAATGGCGAAAAATGAGATAGTTAAGCCCTCGACAGACCTTTTCAGTAAGTCACTTGCCATAGAAAAAGTTCCAGATGAATGAAAGTTTGCTAATGTAACACAGATACTCAAATACGGTGATAAGTCACTGCTTGGAGATTATCCTCCAATTAGCTTAACGTCTGTGCTTAGAAAACCTGTGGAAACCATCATTCGAGAGAGAATTATTTAACATTTAGAGAACCATCACTTAATAAACGATTCTCAGCATGGTTTTCGACGAAAGTGCTCATGTATGACAAACCTGCTTGATTTCTTATATGATACAATCAACATGTATGGTGAAAGTAAAGCAATTTATGTTATCTATCTAGACTTTCATAAAGCTGTTGATAAGATTCCGCAACAGAGATTACTAGAAGTTATTGATAAGGTTGTACTTCAGTGGACAGGAAATTGGTTGACTGGCCTGAAACAAAGAGTTGTGATGAATAGTCAAGCCTCAGGATGGTTAGACGTAACAAGTGGCGTGCCGCAAGGATCAGTCTTGGGACCGGTTCTCTTTCTCATATATATTAATGATACTGATAATGGGCTACAGTGCAAAGTAGCAAAATTCGCTGATGTAACAAAAGCTGAGAAATAAATCAACAAATAAACTTGAACGTCTCTACAGCTTCCAATTGACATATACAAAGTGATGGACTGGTCTCATGGGTGGCAAATGAATTCTAATATGGATCAGATATTCTGGTGAACTGCAAAAGGTGTAAATTAGGAAAAAGACTTAGTCTTGATAATCTCTGGTGACCTGAGACCAAGTAAGCAGTACACAAGCAGTGAAGAGAGCAAACAGAAGGATTGTATTCATAGGCAGGACCTTCGAATTTACGTCTAGGGAAATCATTCTTACTCATTACAATCCACTGGTTCGTCCCCATCTTGAAGATTAGGCTCAAATTTGGTCAGTTTATCTAGAGAAAGACACAGAATGGAGAGAGTTTAACGTCAAGATGATTCCTTGACTGGGAAACAAATCCTACGAGATCAGATTAAACGACTTGAATCTATTTAGCTTGGAAAAAGAGAAGGTTAAGAAGTGATCTAACACAAGTATTTAAAATGATCAGTCTTTGATATTCTTGATTTATCAAGTTATTTCGGACTTGATTCATCAGATTTCACACGTCGTAATGGATACAAACTCGTGGGCAAACCTTTTACCTCAAATGAGGCAAAGTAAGTTTTCTCCAACAGGGTTGTTAACCCCTGGAACGATTTGCCAATTAGAGTGGTTGAAAGCTGTACTATTGATATGTTGATGAACTGACTTGATAAATAGTTCGCTTCAGGTCAAGGTGTTGCATTATTTGCGCCCTCTTTATCATAATGACAATTTGCAAATTACTTTCTTTCAATTATCTAAATGCTTCCTAACTTTTACCACACAAGTCTATGAGTTTCTGATATCTTCCTCTATCATTTACAGACTCAAAAGGACCCGATGGTCTGATGGTGTTGGAATTCCGGTGTATTCATTTATATCATTATGTTGCAACATAGCGGAACGTTATAACATAGTCAGCCATCATTATGTTACAACATAGCCATCATTATGTTGCAACATAGCGTAACGTTATAACATAGCCATCATTATATATGCAACATAGCGGAACGTTATAACATAGTCATCATTATGTAGCAACATAGCGTAACGTTATAACATAGCCATCATTATATTGCAACATAGCGGAACGTTATAACATTGCCATCATTATGTAGCAACATAACGTAACGTTATAACATAGCCATCATTATATTGCAACATAGCGGAACGTTATAACATAGTCATCATTATGTTGCAACACAGCAGAAGGTTATAACATAGTCAGCCGTCATTATGTCGCAACATATTAGATCGTTATAACATAGTCAGCCATCATTATGTTGCAACACAGCGGAAGGTTATAACATAGCCATCATTATGTTACAACATAGCGGAAGGTTATAACATAGTCATCATTATGTTGCAACATAACGGAACGTTATAACATAGCCATCATTATGTTGCAACACAGCAGAAGGTTATAACATAGTCAGCCGTCATTATGTTGCAACACAGCAGAAGGTTATAACATAGCCATCATTATGTTACAACATAGTGGAAGGTTACAACATAGCCATCATTATGTTGCAACATAGCGGAAGGTTATAACATAGCCATCATTATGTTACAACATAGCCGAAGGTTATAACATAGTAATCATTATGTTGCAACATAGCGGATGGTTATAACATAGCCATCATTATGTTGCAACATAGCGGAAGGTTATAACATAGTCATTATAATGTTGCAACATAACGGAACGTTATAACATAGTCAGCCATCATTATGTTACAACATAGCCATCATTATGTTGCAACACAGCGGAAAGGTTATAACATAGCCATCATTATATTGCAACATGGCGGAACGTTATAACATAGTCAGCCATCATTATGTTACAACATAGCCATCATTATGTAGCAACATAGCGTAACGTTATAACATAGCCATCATTATATTGCAACATAGCGGAACGTTATAACATAGTCATCATTATATTGCAACATAGCGTAACGTTATAACATAGTCAGCCATCATTATGTTACAACATAGCCATCATTATGTTGCAACATAGCGTAACGTTATAACATAGCCATCATTATATTGCAACATAGCGTAACGTTATAACATAGCCATCATTATATTGCAACATAACGGAACGTTATAACATAGTCATTATAATGTTGCAACATAACGGAACGTTATAACATAGTCAGCCATCATTATGTTGCAACATAACGGAAGGTTCTAGTCAGCCATCATTATGTTGCAACACAGCGGAAAGGTTATAACATAGCCATGATCACGTTGCAACATGGCGGACCAGGAGAGCCTTGCAACATACGGTAGACCTCATGAACATTGAGCATTTTAAATCAACACGGGAATGATGGCACCATTGCAAGGGTTCAGCTTTAACATGTTAAATACCAGCGCGCGCTAAACTCAGCCAAATGGCGTAGAACTGTTGCTCTCTCTGCATTACCGGGGTCTGGTCATTACCGGGGTCTGGCCATTACTGGGGGTTTGGCTGTGAAAGGGATCTGTCCATTACTGGAGTCCAGCCATTACCGGTGTCTGGTCATTACCGGGGTCTGGCCATTACTGGGGGTTTGGCTATGAAAGGGATCTGTCCATTACTGGAGTCCAGCCATTACCGGGGTCTGGTCATTACCGGGGTCTGGCCATTACTGGGGGTTTGGCTATGAAAGGGATCTGTCCATTACTGGAGTCCGGCCATTACCGGTGTCTGGTCATTACTGGGTAGGGACATTACCACTTTCTGGCCACTACTGGGGTCTGGCCATTACTGAGGTGTACCCATTACTGGGATCTGGCCATTACCGGGGTCTGGCCATTACTAGGGCCTATCCATTACCGAGTCTGGCCATTACTGGGGTGTACCCATTACTGGGCTCTGGCCATTACTGGGGCCTATCCACTACTGGGGTCTGGCCATTACCGGGGTCTGGCCATTACTGGGGCCAATCCAATACTGGGGGTCTGGCCATTACTGGGGCCTACCCATTACTGGGGTCTGGCTTATTTGAGTGTAAATTTAGTTACAGCTGATGACGTCAATATTGGGATGACAGGGCTACTGGTACAATTGTTAAGTATGATGAATGTACGTAGTAGTAGTAGTAGTAGTAGTAGTGGTAGTAGTAGTACAATGTTACTACTACAGTTACTGCTAGGTATAAGTTACCAGGTCATTTTTTATGTTGCGCTACACACTAGCCTCGGGAAACACTTACATTCTCTGGTTTCTGTAGGTCGGCTGGAAACCATTTTCTTTGATGGTTTATTGTTTTGGTTAATCAGCTGATGACTTAATAGGAGCCATCCCAAGAAATATTTTACTAATTAAGGGTTTAATATATATACGTGTGTGTGTGTGTGTGTGTGTGTGTGTGTACATAGGAGTGTAAAACTCTACCAGCAGTACACAAGTAATTACACCTTTTTTTTTCTTTTTTTTAAATCCAAAACAACGATTTCTCGATCATGTTTGAAATTCTCACAGTAAATGAGTCAACAGTCATGTAAAACCTGACTGTTTCTATCTGGAACGACTTTCCCCAAATGGGCTGAACAAAATATCATTCGGAAATTGATAAAAAGAAATTTTTTTAGTTAGATGCGAGATTTCCATCCTGAAGCTGGCCATCCATCTCAAGACCAACATATGGAAGAGATGATTGATACATGACTACAGAAAGTCAGTCGAAGAATTTTACGGTTGTCTAATGTGTTACCAACTATGATGAGTCCTTTGTGGGCCGTGTTTCCTGCTTGTTCAAACTTGGTTTACGCATCAAGTATGATTTCTCAGCTGATAGACGTAACAAGGCAGTTTAACGTGTCCCTGGATCCTTGGGATGTCATTAGATCTTGTGTGAACGACCGTTTAGGTCGTATCAGGTGGTTAGGTAGCCAGTTTGACCCGAAGTGGTAACAGGGAAGACAATATTCACACTTTCGGATCTCGCCTCAAGATGTCTTACCCACACCCCAGGGTCTGAGGAAACCAGGAGGAGACCACTCCCCACCACCACGGGACGGGGGTGGGGAGGACGCGTGTCTGGCAGGGCGGGAGGGTGGCCACAGTCTGCTGCAGTGTGCTGAAGCTTCGTCCATCCTGCAGAAGCGACACAGACGGCACAGAAGGAGGAGGAGGAGGAGGCAGCAACAGGCAGGTGAAATATAATGAAGACATGACTGATTGACTTCTGTACCTCGATAATACAAGGACGGCCCGGCCCGGCCCGGCCCCGCCCCGCCCCTAACAGCACCACTCTACACCAGGTGACCACTGGTGGAGCAGTAGGAGGTGACACTGAGACACCACACCGGGAGGTCATGTGTCCCTCAGCACGGGGGTGGAGCAAGTCAAGAATGTGTCAAGCAACATCAGTAACCCACGGACGAATCGTGAGGACACAGTATGGTACCTCATGGCTCATGTGATGATGGGTGAACTTTTCATAACTGGACACATGACACATGTAACGCAAACCTACAGTTTTCCTCCGCATTCCATGAAGTATATTGCCAGAAATATTCTTCAAGTCTATCAAAGACATTTACTGTAGTCAAGATATATTCCTCAATTCTTGCCACGTCGGCTGTATGGTTCAGACGGGATCTAGAACACACACACACACAACATCAGCTGCACAAGCACAAGAGTCTGTTCCACACCTCCTCCTCCTCCTCTCGGTCACATGGTGGGAGCGCAGCCGGGCAACAGGCCATCTCGAATTGTGTGTGTGGACAACGGAGGAGAAATATGACCCTCCATCCTGGCCAGCGGCAGTGAGCGGGCGGGTGTGGTCGACAGCAAGATCACATGGACTGGAGTTAACAACGTGGACAGGACTGATGAAGGTGGTCTGGACACCTTCTCTGGACGTCCTGGGTGAGGGAGTGGGTTGTGGTCTTCATGGGTACTGCCCCATCCTACACTTCCCTGGGCCAAACCGTAGGAGACGACCCAGGGAGGAAGGTAGCTCCGTCATAGCCCCTACACGTAACCCAGGTGCATTCACAGCTGCCTCTTAGAAAACCATGTTTGCAGTTGGGCAGAAGCTGGGCCAAAGTACAGCACCTGACGGTGGACCAACACACAGGTTGGGCCGCCGGGCCACACCATGGTGTGGTGGAGGGGGGAGCGCCACCTGCAGAGGTGGTAGGACACACTAGCATGCAGGAGGGCGTCCCTGTGTATCACACTCGCTCCATGACTCGCATGCTAACATGCCTGACTGACCAGGAGTATTTGTTTGGAAAAAAATGTTCCTCCAGGATAATCCGTTTACGTTGTATGAACGCCCGTATCTTTAGCTATGCAATAAACATGTAAATCTCTCCAGTCTTTTAGTGGCATGCAAACATAAAAATGATATACTTGTGAATTTACAAACTGGAACAAAATAAAATCTGTACGTCTTACAATCTCATATTAAATTTTTCTCAGAGCACACAGTTAGACTGATCCAAACAATGCAAGTTACAGATAATATCATTTTGAATAAATTAAAAAAAGGTTAGTGACAAAGACATAATTACAAATGAGTTTGTGTAAGGCCACAGCAAAATATCTACATTTTATTTATTTTCAATTAGTAACCTTCATTACAACCATATGTATAAGTGATGTCTGCTTCCCCAAAGCCAATTATTATACAGAAAAACTAAATGTAAAATAAAATCAGTTCACGTCGATACAAGTTTACTTCACTTGAAAAATGACACTTCACATGCATAATTGTCGGCATTGTTTAGGTAACTGTTGCTTCTGTGAATTGCCGCGTCTGCTGCTAAAGTCAAAAGGCTGCTCACTGGCGAAATAAAAGTATCAACTTTCCTTCCTGGGACTAAATCTTCATTTCAGGCATGCAATGTCTGGATGACACGCGAAACATTAAAAAGTTTCATCTTGGACATGAGTAGTGTTGTGACAAGTGGCACTGGTGTTTGTGATGCTGGAGAACCGAGTGGTGTTCAGATGGCACTTGAGAAAGTGTAACTCACACGTGTCTGGGGGTTGTAGTTTTAAATGGATGAAGGTAAGGTGGAGCGGAGTTTGGGACTGAGTTTGGATGGGGGGGAAGGCAGGTGTTTAGTGCTTGTCGAGTCAGTACACTGTGAATGTTTTTCTATTTATTGTGTTCAGGGGGGTGGGGATAAGCTATTAGAGTTTATGAGGTTGTTAAAGTATGAAGGAGAAATGATTTTTCTTTTCTTTTTATTGAGTTTTGTGGTTGGTAACGAAACTGTATGGGTAGGAGGAGTTAAGTGTTGCTGTAAAGAAGTAGCTGCTGAGCATGTCCAGGTGGAGGTTCTAATCGACGTAGTTTTCTTTCCTTTGTGCAAATGTTGAATGTTTGTGGTGGTGGTTCAGCATCCAGTGATTGTTCTGGGTTCTCTATTGTATATGTTTTACTCTACTTTTGAAGCTGTGAATGACCAGGCAGATGAGGAATTGTGCAGGGTGTACTAAGGGCATTATACCTTTTAATAGCATTTGTGTTGATGTTTGTGGTCGCTGAATATAATGTGAAGAAATTTACATATGTTTTCGAAATTATGTAGGATTTGTAAAATTACATGTAGATCCCCTCAGAGTCCGCATTTTTTAGAGAATCTTTATTGATCTTGAGTCTTGTTTCAAAAGGCAAAATTAGTTTGGTTGCTCCTTTCTGAACTGCACCCGTTTTCCAGCATCATTACTCACATATGGTTACCGTACCTGATCACTGTATTCCAAGTGAAGTCTGACCAGGGAGTCGTAAAGACTGGCTGTTGTATACTATTATTACTACTTGATAATATTCTAAGTGTTCAGTGTCTTCACTTTGGAAGTTGCATCTTGGTTATAAGAGGTCCCATGAGATGTTGTATCAGTGTATGTAATGCTAGAGGGATGGTTAATGTTCAGAAAGAAAAGGAGAAAGTGTGACACGTACATGCCTAGGAATATTGTTTTAGTTGGGTGTGTGTCTGGTGGAAAAAGAGTTAAGACTGGGTTGGCAGGGCAGATGTTTAGTGTTTGTCGGGTCATGTAGTTGTGTATATGTTTTGCCATTGCCAAGTAGGGGATGGGGGGGGGGGGGAATCTGTAAGTATAGTCTGCTGAATGATAAGATAGGAGTTAGCTTTTTGTTTCAACTTTAGGGCTGGCGGTGGGTTGGAGAGTAGTTTGGGTGTGAGTACACTGTATAAGGTCCATTAGGGAAGATAATTTTGTATTACATTAATTCTTATGAAGCACATATCAATATAGTATATTTTCTGACGTACTATCTTATGTCAGATATGTAACTCCGTACTCGTAAAAAAATGTAATTTTAGGCAATATGTTAAGGTGATGTTTCAGTTCTTTACGTATATCATTATCTGTATAACGTGTTTAGAGTGAAATATAAAGTTGATATGTCATTGATGTAATTCTGATTTTATTACCAGGTTTAAGCGAGTGTACCAGAAGACCACTTCGGGGCCAGGGTAACCCGGGGCAGGGGTAACCCAGGGCAAGACCCACACACTGGGCGAGAGGAACTCAGAACTTGGAGAACCCAGGGCAAGGAGGACCAGAAGGAAGAGGTACCTTGAGCAAGAGGCACTCAGGGCAAGAGGAACCCCGGGCAAGAGGAACCCAGGAGGAGGGGCACCCAGGGCAAGAGGAAGTAAGATGAGCAGATGACACAATGTTTCTCGGACCCGACCAGAGGTTCAGACAGTACTGAAGCTTTTTATCATAACCGAACATACAGGTACCTGGAGACCCCAGGTATCCGAGCTGTCCAGATAAAACATGACAGTTAAGATATCTTTATACTAGACCCGCCCGATAACTGACAGATGATAAAATTCGAGACAGAATTTTATGAAGGTCTAAGATAACTGGAATGTGTATTATTAAGGTTCCGGATAAAAAAAAAATGCTTCGATAAGGAGCTAAACAAGTGGCCGGGATCAGAGACAAGTCTCAAGTCTTCTGAATGAGCAAGAGGAATTTCGGATTACCGAGAAATGCGGATAAGTGAAAACTCCGGATAAGCGAGGAGCTGATGTCGAAGAAGTGAAAACAGATAACAAAATATCGCAGATGAAATAAAGATCCGGAAAAACTGAAGCAGGTTCAAGTAACCGAAGTGTGTCAGTAGTCCGGACAACTGGAAGTTCGGATAAGCAGAGCATTAAGAAAGCAGACAGATTCAGATTATTTAAGAAGTCCGGATAAGCGAGGTAGCAGGTCGGTAAGCATGGCGTCGGACCGGATCCAGCGGACGCTGGCCATGGTGAAGCCGGACGCCATCGAGCGATCGCCGGAGATCGAGAAGATCATCCAAGAGGAAGGCTTCACCGTCGTGGACGTGAGTGTACTGATCCAGGCTTCACGTGATGGCTGGTCTAGGCTTCACGTGATGGCTGGTCTAGGCTTCACGTGCTGGCTGGTCTAGGCTTCACGTGATCCAGGCTTCACGTGCTGATCTAGGCTTCACGTGATCCAGGCTTCGCGTGCTGGCTGGTCCAGGCTTCACTTGATCCAGGCTTCACGTGCTGATCTAGGCTTCACGTGATCCAGGCTTCACGTGCTGGCTGATCCAGGCTTCACGAGGTGGCTGGTCCAGGCTTCACGTGATCCAGGCTTCACGTGCTGATCTAGGCTTCACGTGATCCAGGCTTCACGTGCTGGCTGGTCCAGGCTTCACGTGCTTTTGGTCCAGGCTTCCCTTACAAGTTTTAGGTTTCCCTTACATGCTCACGTGTCCCTTCGTGGTCCAGGCTATACATACCGGTCCAGGATTCCCCAAGTAATACAGGCTTCACTAACTGGACGAGGCTTCATCTATTGCTCCAAGCTTCATTTATTGGTCTAACCTTCACTTATAGATGCAAGCTTCGCTTAATGGTCCAAGCTTTACTTATTAGTCCAAGCTTCATTTGCCGGTCCAGGCTTCACTTGCTGGTCCAGGCTTCATTTACTGGTCCAAGCTTCACTTACTGATCCAAGCTTCAATTAGTGGTCCAAGCTTCACTTACTGATCTAAGCTTCAATTAGTGGTCCAAGCTTCACTTACTGATCCAAGCTTCAATTAGTGGTCCAAGCTTCACTTACTGATCCAAGCTTCAATTAGTAGTCCAAGCTTCACTTACTGATCCAAGCTTCAATTAGTAGTCCAAGCTTCACTTACTGATCCAAGCTTCAATTAGTAGTCCAAGCTTCACTTACTGATCCAAGCTTCAATTAGTAGTCCAAGCTTCACTTACTGATCCAAGCTTCAATTAGTAGTCCAAGCTTCACTTACTGATCCAAGCTTCAATTAGTAGTCCAAGCTTCACTTAATGATTCAAGCTTCAATTAGTAGTCCAAGCTTCACTTAATGATCCAAGCTTCAATTAGTAGTCCAAGCTTCACTTACTGGTCTAAGCTTCAAGCTCCCGTTACCGTCCCAGGTTTCAGTGTTTCTTCACTGGTCTAACATGCCCTGTGGTGTGTGTGTGTGTGTGTGTGTGTCTGGTAACGGGGTTAAGCTTCAGTGTCTATGTAGATCACCTACATACATATGTGTGTGACTCTTCCTCTTGTGGATACCAGTCATGATGATGGTACATTACCTTATTTCTAAGATAAGCTTAAGACGAGGCCACACCAACAGGACGTGGGCGGGAACATTGTGGTCAACATTATGGATCACTGATGACAACATTGTTGGAAAGATGAAGTAATGGGTGGGTCACTCTGCAGGACAACACTAGGTGTGTGTGTGTGTGTGTGTGTGTCCCGGTAGCTGTGTGGTGGTGAGGGAGAGAGAGAGAGAGAGAGGCAGCGGGAAACATATATATATCCGTTGCCAACAATGTTCCCAACACAAAATGTTGCCAACGCTGGCGTATGATTTTTCACCACTGTTGCCAACAGATGTTGGCTTCAGTGTTGTGTTGGTGTGCCCCCCCCCCCCCCACCTTACCGCCTCTATATACGAGAAATGCTTGTTTCTAAGATAAGCTTATAAGTAAATACGTACTTATTACATGAGGTTATTTATAAAAGCTTATTTGTAAGTAAAGATTAATTCGCTACATTGTCCCAGAGATCCTTAAATCACCTGTTAGCATCATTTGACAGTAAAGATCTTTGTAGTAATTATCCCTGAACAACCACGTAACAGCCTTTAGACACTGTAATTGCCAATTAACACGTTATCATGAGACAAAATCAACAACCCTTATCTTGAAATTGCTTCCCTCACTATTGTACCCCAACCATCTCTAGCGTCACTCCCCTGCCAGTTAGCCCGTAACTCCCTCCTGCTTGACCTCTGTTGACCTCTCCTCCTCCCCCACAGCGACGGAGGGTGAGGCTGACCCGAGCCGAGGCAGAGGAGTTTTACAGCGAACACAGGACGAAGCCATTCTACCCGTCCCTCGTTGACTACATGACCTCAGGAGAGGTCCTTGCCCTAATCCTCGCAGGTAGGTCAAAGGTCATATTGGTTTAAAGCTACTGGCGAAGGTCATTACAGGTCAACGGGTATGTGTAGAGAAAGAGGACATTTCACGTCAAAGGTCACGCTAGGTCGTATGGTTTAAAGTTACTGCTGAGGGCCATATGAGGTCAAAGGTCAAAGGGTATGAGTAGAGGAAGAGAACATTTCAAGTCAGAGGTCACACTAGGTCAGAGTGTGAGGTCCCACATAGACGACAACAGGTCACAGGACTTCCTAAGACATAGACTATCTTGGGTCACGGTACATATCAACTTAGAAGTTAGAAAGATAGACAATGAAATTGAAAATATACCGTTAATCATTGATATATATATATATATATATATATATATATATATATATATATATATATATATATATATATATATATATATATATATATATATATTACAGTTGTTACTTGAAAAAATTAATATTCCTTACAGATGTAAAGAACTATAACTGAACTATGATTATTAATTATTGAACTATAACTAATAAACTCTAACTTTAGAAATTTCAGATGAAAAAACTTCTTACACAAGTTCTGAAGTGTCGGTGAAGTTGTGAACTGTCTTCTTAATGTTGACCTTAATTTCGACTTGGGTTCTAAAGAGCAAGGTCTATCATGTTCAAACTTATGTTATGTTTGTAAAGTATATGTTCATTATTATTATTATTATTATTATTATTATTATTATTATTATTATTATGACTATCATTATTAGCATTATTATTGTTATTATTACTATTTTATTATCATTATTATTATTATTATTATTATTATTATTATTATTACTATTAATATTATTATTATCATTATTAGCATTATTATTGTTATTATTACTATTTTATTATTATTATTATTATTATTATTATTATTATTATTATTATAAATATGTCTTCATTATCAGATAGAACAGAAAATGGGGATGTCAGTAAGAACATGGCGCCCTGATATCTCACTGTTTCCAGCTGTTTGTGGCAATATTACCTCAACAACCAGGTCAGGTCAGATGGTGTGAGGGACCGCTGCTATGGCCAGGAACCTCGCAGGGTTTGTGGCACTGTTTTGACTTTGTCGTAATTTTAACATGAACAGTGAGAAAGACTATGACGTCACTCCCAGCCGGATGACGGTGACGTCATGTTGACATCACTGATGGGCCTCCTGTGTGGCCGCTGTGTGGTTCATTCCCTGATAGAAACAGTGACGCCGAGGATGGCCAGGGATGTCAGTGCCAGCGGTGGCAGTGCCAGGGATGTCAGTGCCAGGGATGTCAGTGCCAGCGGTGGCAGTGCCAGGGATGTCAGTGCCAGGGGTGTCAGTGCCAGGGATGTCAGTGCCAGGGATGTCAGTGCCAAGGGTGTCAGTGCCAGGGATGTCAGTGCCAGGGATGTCAGTGCCAAGGGTGTCAGTGCCAGGGATGTCAGTGCCAGGGATGTCAGTGCCAGCGGTGTCAGTGCCAGGGGTGTCAGTGCCAGGGATGTCAGTGCCAGAGGTGTCACTGCCCAGGGATATCAGTAGGTCTGCCAGACGTGTCACACGATTTCTTTCTGATAATGTTTCATAAACAACCAATCATTATAGACAGACACACTCATATAGGGGAAGATGTGTTGGTAGTGAAGAGCAGGCGACCCGTGGTCACGTGTTCAGTGGGCCCTGGAGGATGGCTCATGTGCCAGTCCATGGGTCATGGGCGGGCGGGCTGGCGCTGACCCAACACCAACACCTCATGCTGGCGGAAGGGGGCAAGAATGTCCCTCCCTCAGGGCTGCCCACCGTAGCCCAGGTCTGGTGGCACAACCTCCCTCCACCTCACCAGTACGGCTTCTTCCCGGGGGATTATACCAGCGCCGAGATCTGTTTGTTGTCCTTCGTGCCAAACCTTCCAGCACGGGTCCTTCACGGGTCCTGCCGACGTTCCTGAGAGGGCACTGTGCTACGCTCGGACTCCCGGCCCACTCCGTCCACTGACACACAAGAGTTCCTGGCTCGGTACAGTCAGTACCCAGGGCGCATCACCTCGACCAGGCTCCAGGACAAAGCCAAGTGGCATCATGACAGAACTGTGGATGACTATGGAATATATGGACACAGATCCGCGGACCAGGAGAAAGCCAGTGTATCTTGTCACACGCTCCCTGGCCAAGACCTGAGCGCCACGTAAAGGGAGTTTCCATTGAAGATGGATGTGGCAAACAGACACAACACTGAGGCAACCACCTCTACTTACATACAACAGTCAGTTCAACCGTTTGACAGCTTCTCAACGTGACGTATCTCTTGTAGCAGAGGAACACGATCTCAAAAGAGAGAATTGGTGTATTGGAGGGCGGAATGAGGAGGATCCTCATGGCCCTTAACCTAAGTGACCTCCTCCCCGACCCACCCAAGACTCTCCATCGACCAACCCCTTCTGCCAGTCCTTCATCATCCTACCCTGCCTCTGCTTCATATGTGTTCTACCGTGCGTCAGCGCCACCTACCACACCAGTCCTGCAACTCAGCTCCAAATCGACTTTGAACTTCAGCCTTGAAGTAACCCATCACGTCCTCTCCAGAACAACCCTGCACCTCAGAGGGTTCAACCCCAGTAGACAACCTCACAACCTCTCTCTCCCACAGCCGGCCCAGCAGATTGCTTCAACAACTCTTTTCCCGAATCAAGAGAAGCAAAATCGGTCCTGCAAACTCTCGTACTGCAGTCGATGCAACAAGAACATGACGATGACTGGCGAGAATGTTCGTGTTCAGCCCCCTCAGCCCTGACGATCGTGAAACACCTGACGCAGTAAGACGACGTACAGCGACGATCACCCACGACAACACGGACGGCAGTAAACACGTTGGGACGTGGAACGCACCGTCTCGTACTGTGTTGCTGCTACGTCCCTGCTTGCTGGAACACCTGGAGCCACGGCCCCTGGAGTGGCTGTGGGGCATCCCACGGGGCCTCACTGTGATGACACGCGAGTTCCTGTGTTGCAATTTGCTACCATGATCATATGGACCATGTTCTGGGAAGGACCACCTCAGACTGTTGTCATTAGAATTATCATTAGTTATTATCATTATCATTGTTGTTGTTGTTGTTGTTGTTATTATTATTATTATTATTGTTATTGTTGTTATTATTATTATTATTATTATTATTATTATTATTATTAGTGATAGGTATTTTGTCTTTCTTCGATAATGATCGTTATCATGTTGCAATCATTACCGTATTTTGTTGCAGGGGAAGACGCCATAAGCCACTGGCGGAGGGTCCTGGGGCCCACACAAGTGTCTAGGGCCCGGCAGGAGGCCCCTGAGAGCCTGAGGGCCCGCTTTGGGGACCCGACCAACGACTCGCGGAACGCAGCCCACGGCTCCGACTCCCAGACGTCCGCACACAGGGAGGTCAAGTTCTTCTTCCCCGACCGTGAGTACCGTGTGTGTGTGTGTGTGTGTGTGTGTGTTGAGAGCACCTACGCCGAAGTCTCGCCTGGATGGTGTGGTTATCGCGTAGCGATCACCGCATGTCCGTCTTGCTTGTCAAACTGTACAGTTTATCTCGGCCGTCACACCTCGTAATCTTGGTTCATCCGGGACTGACTTGAGCCATAAATCTGATCTTCTTTTAAATGTTTCCTCTCATCACACCCTGCGTGTTGCCTGGTCCTCGTGACGTGGTATTAAACAGTCTCTCAAGATTTACTTTTCCAAATATTTATATGTTTTCATCACATAACGTTTACGTAAGTTCCCAAGAATGAATCACAGATTTGATAAATGTGAATTTTCTTTGTTGTGATCCTGTCTGATTATTTATCATTCTCTATGTCTTTTATTGTCTACGTAAATTAGGATGATAGTGTCTTGATCCAGTGAGGCGTCACCTGCTCGTGACGAGAATATGTTTGTATAGACGTTGATAACAAGTGACCATTGACGAATTACTTGTGTTGGTCACTTATAACGTTGCACGCAAGGTCGGTTCACGTGAAACACTGTGTTCATTTTACGTCACCTTACTTAAAAAAGAAAACAAACAAACAAACAGAATGGCAAGTGTGGAGCCTCAAGCCACCGAGATGTTTCCCAAACTGAGAAGTTGACTTTAAGAGAGTTGATTGATCGAGTTAACTCTGTTATGCCAGAGAAGAGAAGGTTAAGAAATGATCTAATACAAGTACTGAAAAATATCATGTCTTTGATAATCTTGATTTATCAAGCTACTTAATTCTTGGTTTGTCTGATCCTACTCATCGTATTGGATACAAACTTGTGGACAAACGTTTTACCTCGAATGAGGCGAAGTATTTTTATCCCTAACAGGATTGTTAACATGAGGAATGATTTGCCAATCAAGAGTGGTTGAAAGCAGTATAACAGAAACGTGTGAGAATAGATCGGATGAATATTTCGCTTCAAGTCCACTCCTTACATTATACGCGCCTCCTTACTCACATTGACTCTAGTCTGTGAGGCTCTCATGTCTTCCACTGTCACAAACAGACACGGAAGGGCCCAGTGGTCTGTCACTGTGTGAATTCCTCTGTGTTTATTGCCATGTATATGATATCATACATCACTCCCTTCCTCTTTCCAGAGAGTATAATTCCAGGTCTTTAAACATCTTGTGATCATTTGTTATTAAAGTAATTGTGTATTTGTTACTGAAGTAATTGTGTATTTGTTACTGAAGTAATTGTGTATTTGTTACTGAAGTAATTGTGTATTCTTCCCAACCTATTTATTTCCATCAACTTATCTAGCGACCATACAGCAAGCTGGTGTTCTCCCTCCCTCTCTATCTGCACGCTGAACATTTTCATCATTATTTTTCTGTCACTCGCTGTGAAATTCCTCATTATCATGTCACTCATTATTTCGGCTCGATAGCGTTATCTTATCTATGTACTCCTGGTGGACTTGAAGTATTTCATCTTTGGTACGTAACTCAAATTTTGATTGTTTTATTTCAGTCTATGTCTGCCTGTATGGCTATTGCTAGAAGCTACTGATATAATGTTCGCTCAGTTTTCCATAACTTGTTCAGATTTTTTCCTTTTGAATTTCCATTAGGTTCTGTTCCACCCACTTGATTGTATCAAGGTCACTTTTCTCGCGATCGTCTACATTACCTTCCTGTTTTACTCCCGTGTCATCTTCAGAGCACCTAACAACACCTTCCCTTACATAATGATCTCCGTCAGACATCATGATCACAAACAGTACGGGAGGTAATATCCTCCCTTGTGGTACACCAGAGAGCACACCTTCCTCACACATGGTTCCATCTGCTTCCAATCTTAATATACTCTTGGCTCAGAAACACTTGGATCCTATTTCCTTGTTTTCCATTGATGTTCTGTTTTGTCTCGCCACAGTCTTCAGCAACACTCCGTACTTTACTCTGTCAGTTTCTTTTTCTAAAATCGGATAAGACAGTGACTATTCCCCTGTCCCTCACATACTGTTTCACGTGATGTTGAATATACTGAGGTACTCGCTCAGTTTTGTGGACTTTTCCTCAGTAACAATCCATGCTGGTCTTTAGTGTTGAACTCTTTGTTTATCCAGTGTTCCATCACGTGTTTCTTTATGACTCTCAGTTGTTTGATTCTTTGTTAGGCTGACTGGCCTGTCTTGTGTGGATAGTAAGTAGTATGGATCCACCATTGGTATCATGTACGTTATATTCAGTATGTAAACTTATACTGGGTTGGTCTGTGGTTTATCTTAACAATAGCCCGAAAGGTTTCCGTACTGTCAGCTTAAGCTTTTTAAAATTTCATCAAGTCCAGGAGGTAAATACTGCCTTAGTCAATCGGTCGCTTAGATGGTAAGGTTTTCTGATACACTGACGTGTGTTCCATCATGTACATCTGTCATAACATGTTTCATCACCAGTGTCTTCTCATTTTCTTCTGATTTGTAATTCGTATAGGTTGAGTTGCGTTTGATGATCGTTATTTTGGGATTATTTTCATAATCATCGACTTTGAAACGTTCTATCTTTGATATTTTAGTTCTTTGCTTTGTTCATGCATGGAAATAGAACTTTTGGATTTGGTTCTGTGGGATGAATTACATCCTCTTCGTTCATATTCTGTTTCAAATGTCAACATTTTTCCTTCTAGTTCTTAAACTTAATCTTTGCTTATCTTCCATTCCTTAACTCTTCCTTGCATTCTTTCCTTCATTGTTTTTCCTCTCCCACTCGTTGTATATCTCACTCTATCATTAAACTTCCTTTTACAAGTCATTAAACTTTTAACCCATTGACGTATCCATGGGTAAAGACCTGCCATGTTTGTGCATCACTGTTGTTAGGGGCCTTCCTCCCGCTGTGCGTCAGCTGTGGCAACAATGGCTTCACATCGTCTCAGTAGATTAGAATTTGAAGTTGATTATAATAATCATCATCTCATCACATGAGTTGTGATCATCCATCTCTGCCTCACACTTAGTAGACAGACACGTCTGTGAGGTTATGACTCGATATGTTACTTTTATGTGACCTACTGGGTCAGTCATGAGGGGCCACGTAGCAGCTGTATCACGTACCAACGTCCTTATGGCCACGTGCCACGTATATCACACGCCACCGTCCTTAACGTACCAGCTGTATCACGTCCTAACGTCCTTACGGCCACGTGCCACGTACATCATACGCCACGTACATGATACATCACGTACCACCGTCCGTACCATCACGTACATGATGCATCACGCACCCTCGTCCGTACTCCCACGTGACTGAATATCACGTACCCGCATCCATCACATTGCCAACGTACCTGATGTGTCACGTACCGTCGCTCGTGCTGCCACGGACCTGACATGCCACGTACTCCCCCCCTAACCCCCCCCCCCCCCCCCACCCTCCTATCAACGCACTAAGCTGCCGGAAATTGATTCTCCCGGGTGTAAAAAAGTGCCATGCCACGCTCCCCTTTAAGGCCTCAGTTACGTTGGAAAATCGTTCATTATTCCGAGGAGAGCCTCGACCTAGTTGACGCCCCCGTGGCTCATGTCAGTGTGGTCGGGACGTGGCTTCGATTATTGGAGGGAAAATAATTGGAGGAGAATGATTTGAAGGATAATTTCGATGCAGCGAGAGAGAGAGAGAGAGAGAGAGAGAGAGAGAGAGAGAGAGAGAGAGAGAGAGAGAGAGAGAGAGAGAGAGAGGTTGTTTGTATAATGTTGGATTATGTTGATAATTCATGAGGTAGGGTAGGGATGTGTGTTTGTGATGAGAAGTGTTCACTCTCGCATACTGAGAAATAAGGTATACACACACACACACACACACACACACACACACACACACACACACACATTAAATCCAATAACCCTTTATTATTATTATTATTATTATTATTACTATTATTATCATTATTATTATTATTATTATTATTATTATTATTATTATTATTATTATTATTATCAATATTATTATTATTATTATCATTATTATTATTATTATTATTATTATTATTATTATTATTATTATTATTATTACTATTATTATCATTATTATTATTATTATTATTATTATTATTATTATTATTATTATTATTACTATTATCATTATTACTATTATTATCATTATTATTATTATTATTATTATTATTATTATTATCAATATTATTATTATTATTATCATTATCATTATTATTATTATTATTATTATTATTATTATTATTATTATACCTTGGAGTAAGTGAAGTGTGTTAGATAGAGTGTAAAGGGCAAAAAATGGAACAATGGAAGCAGAAGTGAGTCATAGGGTGGGGGAGGGGGCAAAGGTTCTAGGAGCGCTGAAGAATGTGTGGAAAGAGAGAACGTTGTGTGGGAAAGCAGAAATGGATGTGTTTGAAGGTACTGTAGTCCCAACAATATGATATAGATGCGAGGCATGGGCTACAGATAATCTGTGTGGAGGAGGATGGATGTGTTGGAAATTAAATGTTTGAGGACAATATGTGGCGTGAGTAAGTAATAAAAGGCTACACGACAGAATTAGTCGCAAAAAAAGTGGATGAGAGAGCTGAAGAGGATGTGCTGAAATATTTTGGACTAATGAAGGTTTGGACATATTGAGAAAATAAGCGAGGAATTGTTGACGAAGAGGATATATGTCAGAGGTGGAGGGAACGAGGAGAACGGAGAGACCAACCTGAAGGCGGAAGGATGGAGTGAAAAAGATTTTCAGGGATTGGGATCTGAACTTGCAGGAGGGTGAGAGGCGTGCGCAGGACAGAGTGAATTGGAAAGATGCGGTATAGTGGGGTCAACCGTGCTGTCAGTGTACTGAACCAGGGCATGTGAAGCGTCCGGGGCAAACTATGGAAAGGTCTGTGGGGCCTGGATGTGGATAGGGAGCTGTGGTTTCGGTGCATTACACATGAAAGCTAGAGAATAGATGTGAGCGGATGTGGCCATTCCTCGTGTGTTCCTGGGTGCACCTCGCTAACGCTGGGAACGGCTATAAAGTAGTAAAATAAAAGAAATACAGTTGCTGAGGAACATCCTAGTTCACATCATGAACAAGGGCAGTCGGAGGCCAGAGTAGTCGCATACACCGTAGGGGGTCCGGCGAGAGTGGTCGAGAGGCGGAGACTGCACGACAGGGCTTCTCTTGGCCATCAATAATTGACGAGGGTTCGATACCCGGTCGTCTAGGTGGATGAAGTGTTCCGAGGATGAGGAGAGTCTGTGGTTGATGACATGGCCTGAGGGAGGGTAGATGTGCCTCATTCCAGCTCCAGGGCAGCGGGCTGGGTCAACAATGGGTCACCACCATCCTATTGTGCTGGAATATCACACACACACACACACACACACACACACACACACACACACACACACACACTGGGCCTTCGTGCGAAGTGGTTAGCGTTACTGACCATGAGTGAAGACGGGTCCACCTGGGATGGAACCCGCTTGGGTTCCAATCTTGGGTGCGTTAATAAGCCCACACACAACCCAGGTGTGCATCCTTCCCTCGAGGTTGGTTGGTGTGTACGTCTCGTGTATATATATACACACTCACATATAGGAGTAAAGACATGGTACATATGTACAAGGTTAAGAGACGTGGCAACACGAGTGTAGAGCCGTGTTCTCGTGTGTTAACACACAGATAGGAATCACACGGGCCGGATATGACACAAGATAACAGTAACAACAACACGACAGTTTTGATGATAGCGCTGCCCAGCTGTGTGAGGACGTGTACCACACTGGTGACGGTACACAGCTGTGTGAGGACGTGTACCACACTGGTGACGGTACACAGCGGTATGAGGACGTGTACCGCACTGTTGACGGTACACAGCTGTGTGAGGACGTGTACCACACTGGTGACGGTACACAGCTGTGTGAGGACGTGTACCACACTGGTGACGGTACACAGCGGTGTACCACACTGGTGGCGGTACACAGCTGTGTACTGCAATGGTGACGGTACTCAGCTGTGTACTACACTGGTGACGGTACACACTGTGTTGACCCTGGTCAGAGGAAGGTGTGTGTGTGTGTCTGTGACACACCTGACCACGACACGTGTGTACCACACTCTGAGCCACAAGTCAACAGATATCATTGCCTTGGGAAAACATAATGTGATCCTTAAGTCAGACTTATGACTGGAGGCTCTAAGGTCGACAATAGATGGAGGTGGGTTGGTCTTGTCATCACCCGAAGAGCTTTTTTTTAGCCAGTATATACTGGTGAGTAATGCGGGTGTTACACAGTTGGCGTCCGTGTTCCTGTGTCACGTGAGGTAAGGTTGATAGACTTTCCGGAATATTTTTTGAAATCGCTATTGACAATGGGTTTTTTGTTCCACGAAAAGATCCATCGCTAGTTATAATGTACTCCCTCTGTCTGGTCTCTAGCACGGACGGAGGCCAGAGCACACGACGTACATTCCTCCTGCACTTGCAGACGTACGACAATGCTCGCTATGTACAGTTTCTGGGTAGGTAGAGGGTCCCGTGAGCGTCAAAAGTGAAGGAAGAAAAAGTATAAGACTGAGAATCGTGTGAAGATACATCAGATTACCAGCATTAAGGC
>NC_092230.1:34776354-34813854 GCF_036320965.1 Panulirus ornatus
GCAGGGAATACGTGGGAAGTATTCTTTCTCCCCTATCCCCAGGGATATATATATATATATATATATATATATATATATATATATATATATATATATATATTTATAATTTTTTTCTAAATATTCTTTACTCACACGTTGGCTGCAGGCGTTCAGTCCACAGTCACTGTAGCCCGCACATACAACTCACTAACACGTACGTACCTCACAGTGTGTCTTACCTCACAAACAAGAACCAACCTCACTCTGTGTCTTACCTCACACTTTGGTCGTCTATCAATCTGTCTGTTCGTATAGTTGCGTATTACGATTTAGTTAGCATTTACGTGTTTGTTTTGCCTGAATATATATATATATATATATATATATATATATATATATATATATATATATATATATATAACTGCCACGCCCACTTGGTGACGTCACAGGTCCATCTCAAGAGAGAGTGACCCCTGACTTGACCTTTCTCTCCTCCCAGTGACCCTGGAGCCCGTGTTGACTGGGGAGGGCGCCAAGGAGTACCTGAGCAATGCTGTGTCGCCGACGCTCGTGCGCGCCCTCACAGAGCTCTGCAAGGTACTGTGATCAGCGAGATTAATTCCTCTCTATCTATAGTGTATCGTAATTAGCTGTGTTAATTACTACCGTCACAAAGTACTGTGATTAGTCATATTAATTACTATCTCTAAGCAAAGCTTGTTTAGATCAGGGAACTGGTAATAACTATTCAAGTGTAGTTAGGACACTAGTTATTGAAAAGTAGAAGTTAATTACATTTAGTAGAAGTTAATTATATTTAGTAGAAGTTAATTACATTTAGTAGAATTGAATTAAATTTTTCATGTTACATTTTCTTAGTACACATCAGAGTACTTTCATAGCTCTTCTGTCATTTATTGATTCTAGTTATGCAGCTGTGAATATCATACATAGTTATAGCTCTTCTGTCAGTTATTGACTCTGATGTGAATATCATACATAGATGTTATTATGGATATGAATATCAACAGTATTCTAAGGGTTCCTACTGGTCATTGATTCTAATTATAGAATTATTTGATTATCTGATACACTGAACAGACTAGTTTTTGATATTTCATAGACTATGCCGATTCTTGACATACAGTACTGTATTCAACAGATAATACTCAGAATGACAATACATTGTACAAACTAAACTGTACAATATTCAAATTACAGAACGTTACTGTATTCAGCATATACACGATTCAATATTCAGTAATTTATTCAGGTTTTCATTGTATGATAATACACTGTAACACCACCTAGTATACTCTACTATACTCTATACAATACTTATACAGTATTCAGTATACAATACTTCAGAGTGTATTACACAATACATAACCAGCATATTTTCTACATAAACCCTACAGTCACACTTGTGACTGTAATCTAGTTCACTGAAGTTCTGTATTTGTCTGTATGTTCATATGAGTGTTCATATGTCTGTCTATCCACGTGTATCTATATAATATATATCTATTTATCTTACGTAAATAGTCCCCCACGTTCTCCATATCCCTCGTTACACACATGCAGTCTTCGTAAACATTTGCTATCTTAACACAGGTGTAACCGGAACACATCTGCTGTCTTAGCACATCTGCTAGAGTGATGCATCTGCTTTCCTTACACACGAGCTAATCTAAGACACCTGCTATCCTGAGACACCTGCTAACCTAAGACACCTGCTATGCTAAGACACCTGCTAACCAGACACCTGTTATCCTAACACATCTGCTAACCAAAGACACCTGTTATCCTAACTGACCTGCAATCCTAAGACACCTGCTAGACAACATATCTACTGTCCTAAGACATCTGTTATTCCCAAGACACCTGTTACCCTAACACACCTGCAGACCCGTCACGCCACACACGACACCCAGGTGAGGTTGTGGAAGGTTTTCGCTGTAGTCTTCCTCTGCTGATCCTCTGTACTATACGTAGAGCGTCAGCAGGTACAGTGAGGTCGGGTTCAGCAACACCTGTCGTACACGTTTACCCACCCCACCTCCCTGGACACAGGCACATGGGAATGAACCAGTGGTGACCTCAGGCTCTGTTTGACTCGATCCCACAGGTTCGCCCGGAGGATCCGATCGTGTGGCTGGCGGACTGGCTGCTGGTCAACAACCCGAACAAGCCACCTGTGGACAAGTGATCCTCTCTACTGTGCACTACAGGAGGAGTGTGTGTCCCCACCAGCTACCATGGGAAGTATGGGACATCGAAGTCAGATATTCCTCTCGTGGTTGGGACATCGACCCGTCCAGGGATGTCCCACGACAGGGAGGCCGATGTAAACGTAGTGTACGAAAGTAAATTTAAGATTTGTTGACGTCAGAAGGCATTTTCCGTCCAGCGGGCTAGTGTGTGTGTGTGTGTGTGTGTGTGTGACCCAGGAGATTCTGCACGTCTGGACTTCCGGTCAAATGGATCAGCATGTTGTGGGAATGTTTGTTGTTCGGTTCGTGAAATAACTGAGTTATATGCTGTTGGGGTCGTGAAATAACTGAGTTATATGTTGTTGGGGGTCGTGAAATAACTGAGTTATATAATGCTGGGTTTGTGAAATAACTGAGTTATATAATGCTGGGTTTGTGAAATAAGTGAGTTATATAATGCTGGGTTTGTGAAATAAGTGAGTTACATAACGTTTGGTTAGCATCACTAGAATGTGTGAGGTCCAAACACCAGGAGTTGATCCTTGTGTGACACACCTGGCCCTGTGACACACCTGGCCCTGTGACACACCTGGCCTTGTGACACACCTGGCCTTGTGACACACCTGGCCCTGTGACACACCTGGCCTTGTGACACACCTGGCCTTGTGACACATCTGGCCCTGTGACACATCTGGCCCTGTGACACACCTGGCCCTGTGACACATCTGGCCCTGTGACACACCTGGCCCTGTGACACACCTGGCCCTGTGACACACCTGGCCCTGTGACACACCTGGCCCTGTGACACATCTGGACCTGTGACACATCTGGCCCTGTGACACATCTGGACCTGTGACACATCTGGACCTGTGACACATCTGGACCTGTGACACACCTGGCCCTGTGACACATCTGGCCCCGTGACACACCTGGCCCTGTGACACACCTGGCCCTGTGACACACCTGGTCCTGTGACACACCTGGCCCTGTGACACACCTGGCCCTGTGACACACCTGGTCCTGCGACACACCTGACCCTGTGACAAACCTGGCCTTGTGACACACCTGGCCCTGTGACACCTGACCCAAGATCATGTGTTGTAACATGATGTTTCCAGACACATGATTGGCTCACGTGTGATGTGCCGTTGTTTGACCTTGGGTTGTATAATAATACAACAATACAAAGACAGCGGGTTGTATATTAATACAGCTACAGCTGTATCTATCATCTGGTGTCCGCTGAAATGTTCATCGGAGGCCGGTGGGAGGGAGGTTACAGCAGACGATGGTGGTTACAGCAGACGATGGTGGTTACAGCAGACGATGGTGGTTACAGCAGACGATGGTGGTTACAGCAGACGATGGTGGTTACAGCAGACGATGGTGGTTACAGCAGACGATAGTGGTTACAGCAGACGATGGTGGTTACAGCAGACGATGGTGGTTACAGCAGACGATGGTGGTTACCGCAGACGATGGTGGTTACAGCAGACGATAGTGGTTACAGCAGACGATAGTGGTTACAGCAGACGATGGTGGTTACAGCAGACGATGGTGGTTACAGCAGACGATGGTGGTTACAGCAGACGATGGTGGTTACAGTAGACGATGGTGGTTACAGTAGACGATGGTGGTTACAGCAGACGATGGAGGTTACAGCAGACGATGGTGGTTACAGCAGACGATGGAGGTTACAGCAGACGATGGTGGTTACAGCAGACGATGGTGGTTACAGCAGACGATGGTGGTTACAGCAGACGTTAATGTGCTACAGTAATTTATCTCCTCATGTTTGGCACACATTTGGCCTTCATCAATACCGTTGAAAATTCCCCAAGTCAAACTTCGATGGAATTTATAATTCCAAATAATTCTCAGCTTAATACTGCAAAAATGATTTCCCACGAGATTAGATTAGGTAGTACAGTGGTACAAATTATGAACGTTGTAAAATGTGATGATGATGATGTTGACGGAGAAATTACTTTGGTAATACTGCGCACCTGAGCTTACACAGGGCAGTGTATGTATATATGTATGTATGAGATCGATGTATACATGTATACTACGAGTGTGTATGGATATCCTGGGATTGTCTCGAGGTACAGAAATTATCCTTTGGGCCAATAAGGTGTCATACGAAGCATTGATGGGAATACATTATAAGCAGACGACAGGGCCAAACAATTTGGTTAAATCTACTTTAAATTCTTGTATAACCCACAATATTGATCTAGACTTGAGGGAGACAGTTGATAGGTATATCATCTACATAAGTCAGAGGTAAATATGTAGTCTGAGTCCATTGAAATATGCAAGGACGAAAACCCTATGAACATGACATGGCCATGTGGAACGCATGACACATGACTGTGTGGGAGTGGTCTGTCATAGCGCCATGAAAGGTAGGGGAGTATGAGGGAGAGTGGTGGTGGTAGTGAGTGAGTGAGTGAGAGGCATGAGGATGTGAGAGTAACACGTGATAGAGGCAGAGGAATGGTGGATCATCGTGTGTGTGTGTGTGTGTGTGCGTGTGTGTGAGAGACTATCATTATTACTCTTCGTTCAGCAGCAGATCATACTGTACAACATGGTTACCCTGACCGCTGGTCCAGCAGTACGTGTTTGGCTTGCATTTCACCTTCCCCCTCAGGGTCTCTGAACCACGAACGTGTATGATAACACAGTAGCAGCAGCTGGAATATTGTACGTTTTCCCTGACCCTCCACCGATAACGTACAACACCATCTTAAGAGAATCGCTTTTAAACAGTTTGACGACTTGTGTGGGTGAAGAAGAACACGAGGGGTTCGATGTCATTTCGTCTGTCTCCCACGTAGGATACAACACCCACACAAAACAAAGAGCATCGGAATCTCTCAACACTCTAGCTGGCTTCTACAGACTGATTCAGTTCGAACCTTGGGGTTTATTGTTTTTTGTTTTTTTTACACAGACCGATTATATTAATCTATATATATATATATATATATATATATATATATATATATATATATATATATATATATATAAATGTTTTTTCATACTATTTGCCATTTCCCGCGTTAGCAAGGTAGCGTTAAGAACAGGGGACTGGACCTTTGAGGGAATATCCTCAACTGGCCCCTTTCTCTGTTCCTTCTTTTGGAAAATTAAATATATATTAATTATATATATATATATATATATATATATATATATATATATATATATATATATATATATATATATATATATATATATATCCTTCAAATAATCCCCTATGCAGTAACGTTGAGGGAGGGTGACTTGACATCAATATATTTCATCCCATTTTCATATGCAAATTACACTAATCACACACATGACAATATATTGTATTAACGTACAATAGTTGGTTCCTGTTATCTACTCCTTTATGTCGTTATGATCAATGTTGTTTCTGTACATTGTCTCTAAATTTCATGTAATTATCTTCTCACTTTTGTTGATTATGTCCAATACGAACACATCAGCTACACAAGTACAGGTGTTCACTGGGAAACTTTGAATTTACTGAACTTCTGTTGTATATATCTTGACGGTATAGTTTATAACGCTCACAACGACCATAGTATTAATCCTCACCACACACTAATGTAGGAACTATATATTGATCACTCTTACACTTCACAAGGCAATGAAGCAGCTGTAATAACGTGTATGGCAGACGAGCGAGGGAAAACCTGGCTTTCTCATCCCTGTTTATATTCACCATCAGTTGGTTCATCCTTGTGAATCAGTTGATGCCTCACTGTGGTTGATGTGATCAGTTGATGCCTCACTGTGGTTGATGTGATCAGTTGATGCCTCACTGTGGTTGATGTGATCAATTGATGCCTCACTGTGGTTGATGTGATCAGTTGATGCCTCACTGTGGTTGATGTGATCAGTTGATGCCTCACTGTGGTTGACGTGATCAGTTGATGCCTCACTGTGGTTGATGTGATCAGTTGATGCCTCACTGTGGTTGATGTGATCAGTTGATGCCTCACTGTGGTTGATGTGATCAGTTGATGCCTGTGTTCGTGTTGTCCTGGTGATGCTGAACTACGTCATCTTCCGTAGTGAGGAAGTGTGAGGGTGGAGGAGGTCAAGAGGGCCGCCCTCACACGGCTACTCCTGCTGCTGCTGCTGCTCATGCTGCTCCTGCTCCTGCTGCTGCTCCTGCTGCTGCTCTGCTGCTGCTCCTGCTCCTGCTGCTGCTGCTGCTGCTGCTGCTTCTGCTGGGCATGACTGGTGGCGGTGGTCACTGGTGCAGCGGGTGGCGGTACAGCGACGTGCACAGATGGGTCGGCCACAGTGAGCAGCTCTGGTGCAGCTGTTGCATGAGTCATCACTGCGGGTCATGAGGAGCGTTCACATGATGAGGAGCGTTCACATGATGAGGAGCGTTCACATGATGAGGAGAGTTCACATGATGAGGAGCGTTCACATGATGAGGAGCGTTCACATGATGAGCATTCACATGATGAGGAGCGTTCACATGATGAGGTGCGTTCACATGATGAGGTGCGTTCACATGATGAGGAGCGTTCACATGATGAGGAGCGTTCACATGATGAGGAGCGTTCACATGATGAGGAGCGTTCACATGATGAGGAGCGTTCACGTGATGAGGAGCGTTCACATGATGAGGAGCGTTCACATGATGAGGAGCGTTCACATGATGATGAGCGTTCACATGATGAGGTGCGTTCACATGATGATGAGCGTTCACATGATGAGGTGCGTTCACATGATGAGGAGCGTTCACATGATGAGGTGCGTTCACATGATGAGCGTTCACATGAATTAGGTGCGTTCACATGATGAGGTGCGTTCACATGATGAGGAGCGTTCACATGATGAGGAACGTTCACATGATGAGAAGCGTTCACATGATGAGGAACGTTCACATGATGAGATGCGTTCACATGATGAGGAACGTTCACATGATGAGGTGCGTTCACATGATGATGAGCGTTCACATGATGAGGAACATTCACATGATGATGAGCGTTCACATGATGAGCGTTCACATGATGAGGTGCGTTCACATGATGAGGTGCGTTCACATGATGATGAGCGTTCACATGATGATGAGCGTTCACATGATGAGGAGCGTTCACATGATGAGGTGCGTTCACATGATGAGGTGCGTTCACATGATGAGGAGCGTTCACATGATGAGGTGCGTTCACATGATGAGGAGCGTTCACATGATGAGGAACGTTCACATGATGAGAAGCGTTCACATGATGAGGAACGTTCACATGAGATGCGTTCACATGATGAGGAACGTTCACATGATGAGGTGCGTTCACATGATGATGAGCGTTCACATGATGAGGAACATTCACATGATGATGAGCGTTCACACGAGGAGCGTTCACATGATGAGGTGCGTTCACATGATGAGGTGCGTTCACATGATGATGAGCGTTCACATGATGATGACCGTTCACATGATGAGGAGCGTTCACATGATGAGGAGCGTTCACATGATGAGGTGCGTTCACATGATGAGGAGCGTTCACATGATGAGGTGCGTTCACATGATGATGAGCGTTCACATGATGAGGAGCGTTCACATGATGATGAGCGTTCACATGATGAGGAGCGTTCATATGATGAGGTGCGTTCACATGATGAGGAGCGTTCACATGATGAGGTGCGTTCACATGATGATGAGCGTTCACATGATGAGGAGCGTTCACATGATGAGGTGCGTTCACATGATGAGGAGCGTTCACATGATGAGGTGCGTTCACATGATGATGAGCGTTCACATGATGAGGAGCGTTCACATGATGAGGAGCGTTCACATAATGAGGAGCGTTCACATGATGAGGAGCGTTCACATGATGAGGAGCGTTCACATGATGAGGAGCGTTCACATGATGAGGAGCGTTCACATGATGATGAGCGTTCACATGATGAGGAGCGTTCACATGATGAGGAGCGTTCACATGACCGCAGGTGTTGTCTGGTTCCCATCAGCGGCTCCTCCACGGCTAGCTAGCCTCACCTCTCAGCTGTCGGATAGGAGCATCATCCTAGCCCCTCCTCTCCCTGCTGGGATAGACACATCCACCTACAACCAGTGTGGATAGATGTGTACCTGGAGGACGGCTGGTGTGTGTGTGTGTGTGTCTTCACCAGACTGTAGCCCATCCATCATCCAGCCAGTAGCTTTATACATCACAAGATCTTCTGTATCGCTCCGTTTCACCTTCGTTTTGTCTCTGTGGGAGAGAGAGAGTCTCACCATACGTGTGAGGGCCATACAGTATACGTGTGAGGGCCATACGGTATACGTGTGAGGGCCATACGGTATGCGTGTAAGGGAGGGCCATACGGTATACATCTGAGGGCCATACGGTATACGTGTGAGGGCCATACGGTATACATCTGAGGGCCATACGGTATACATGTGAGGGCCATACGGTATACATGTGAGGGCCGCATTATGCCTGCTGTATAACCCACAATAGTTGCCTCCTCCCGCTGGACCAACTTATCCCCTGGCTTGTTGGCTGTATAAACTCCACCTGAGAATTTAATTCCTTAATCAGTTTCTGACCAGCTTGTACGTGGGTACCATCTGCTGTAGTTGTAGGCAGTGTACGTGGGTACCATCTGCTGTAGTTGTAGGCAGTGTACGTGGGTACCATCTGCTGTAGCTGTAGGCAGTGTACGTGGGTACCATCTGCTGTAGCTGTAGGCAGTGTACGTGGGTACCATCTGCTGTAGTTGTAGGCAGTGTACGTGGGTACCATCTGCTGTAGTTGTAGGCAGTGTACGTGGGTACCATCTGCTGTAGCTGTAGGCAGTGTACGTGGGTACCATCTGCTGTAGCTGTAGGCAGTGTACGTGGGTACCATTTGCTGTAGTTGTAGGCAGTGTACGTGGGTACCATCTGCTGTAGCTGTAGCCAGTGTACGTGGGTACCATCTGCTGTAGCTGTAGCCAGTATACGGGGGTACCATCTGCTGTAGCTGTACCAAATGTTCTTGTAGATGCTGTGGTCCATGTCTGGATTTACGAGTGGATGCAGTTTTTCTCTCCTACGATATAAGCCTAACCACCAGCTAAGTGGTCACTAACAACCCCTCACAACTAGTTGATCACCAGCGACCACTCATAACTGGGCATACATAAACAACCCCTCACATTTAGCTCATTACTAACAACCCCTCACAACTGGGCCACCATAAACAACCTCTCACAACTAGCTCATTACTAACAACCCCTCATAACTACGTCACAGTTAACAACCCTTCACAGCTAGGTCGTTATCATCAAGCAGGTCATCATTTGTACATCATTTCACTCTTCTGTGTACGTAGAGTAACTGTAGACCCATCCATCACTGACCATGACAGTAACAGACCCCATCACTGACCATGACAGAAACAGACCCCATCACTGACCATGACAGTAAGACCCCATCACTGACCATGACAGTAACAGACACCATCACTGACCATGACAGTAACAGACCCCATTACTGACCACGACAGTAACAGACCCCATCACTGACCATGACAGTAAGACCCCATCACTGACCATGACAATAACAGACCCCATCATTGACCATGACAGTAAGACCCCATCACTGACCATGACAGTAACAGACACCATCACTGACCATGACAGTAACAGACCCCATTACTGACCACGACAGTAACAGACCCCATCATTGACCATGACAGTAAGACCCCATCACTGACCATGACAGTAACAGACCCCATCATTGACCATGACAGTAAGACCCCATCACTGACCACGACAGTAACAGACACCATCACTGACCATGACAGTAACAGACCCCATCATTGACCATGACAGTAAGACCCCATCACTGACCATGACAGTAACAGACCCCATCATTGACCATGACAGTAAGACCCCATCACTGACCATGACAGTAACAGACACCATCACTGACCATGACAGTAACAGACCCCATCACTGACCATGACAGTAACAGACCTCATCATTGACCATGACAGTAAGACCCCATCACTGACCATGACAGTAACAGACCCCATTACTGACCATGACAGTAACAGACACCATCACTGACCACGACAGTAACAGACACCATCACTGACCATGACAGTAACAGACACCATCACTGACCACGACAGTAACAGACCCCACGTAGGAAGGTGAGGCCCACCGTCACCTTGTTGACCCCACTATACACCAAGTGCGTCACCTCCACCATAGGTTAGGTAGGCCCTGGTTCCCTCAGTAGCCGTGTGTGTGTGTGTGTACAGGGTAAGCAACCATGAAACCATTACGTAAAAAGATAAAGTAAAAAAAAGATCATTTGAGAAATAATGAAATTCAAAACGTTAAAACGCCAACACATGATATTCTCCTTAGAAGCCAGAGTATCAATAGATGTTTACATTACCTTGTTGGTTTGTGTCATGTTTGCGTCCCAGTTGTGTGTCCCAGTTCAGCTACCTAGCAGCCTGGGATATGCCAGGCACACAAGAAGTGATAACCACACACACACACACACACACACACACACACACACACACACACACACACAGGGGTCAGCACTAGCCAAGCTGCCGTACGTGAACATAATGGGGTCTACATCGATCTTTGCGACGTGTTCCACCCCCGGCCCGGCATCGAACGTCCGAACATTCGGTAATTATGTAGTTAGAGAGAGAGAGAGAGAGAGAGAGAGAGAGTGAGGTTATGATAGAGCACAGGGGTGTGTGTTGCCCCACCGACGCACTTGAGATGGTGTTGCTGGAACGCTCTTTCTCTACCACGGGAGCAGAGTGCGTGTACACACTTTAATATAAGTGTGTTAGAGGTGTAGTGTTAATCGGCTGTGAGTGTACGTATGTACGTGTCATCACACACACACACACACACACACACACACACACACACACGGGTGAGTGAACACCCTCATGTGTGTTCAGCCAGGTGTTCTGTCAGTGCTGCTGTTGTCGTAAATAATAATATTAGCATAATGTGATTCAGCACTCGACTACCGTACACCAGCGTTACCGGACTCCACCTGCGTGAGGTTACCTCTTTAGCGAGGTCGTATCCTCGTCGGTTGGCGAAGGCAGAGGAGTGCCGTCAGGGGGGGGGGGGGGGGGGGCTCCCTCCCTCCTGGCTTTTTTAAAGGACTCCACCTACCCTTGCTACTGAGTGTAGCGCGACCTTGGGCTGCAGGAGCCCTTTGGAAAAGGGAGGACCTGGTGTTACAAAGGGCACCTTACAGATAGAGGAGCCTCGGGTTAGGTTAGAGAGAAAGACATAAAAATCAGTATCAATTAAGACACCTTGAACTGTTACGAATAACTTCCTCACATGATAGTGTGCCATAGATCACAGTCTATTGGTAATAGTTCCTATTGTTCTGCACATCTATTGTTTAGACAATAGCCATGTGACCTAAGGGTTATCAGGTTAATCAAGCACGCCATTCACGATCCGTCCTAATTAAGGGGAAAAATTAATTATTGTTGTTTTGAAGTAATGACCTGTAGGTGGTGTTTCACTGATTCATTGAACTGGTGGTTCACTGGTTCACTGAACTGGTGGTTCACTGGTTCACTGAACTGGTGGTTCACTGGTTCATTGAACTGGTGGTTCACTGGTTCATTGAACTGGTGGTTCACTGGTTCACTGAACTGGTGGTTCACTGGTTCACTGAACTGGTGGTTCACTGGTTCACTGAACTGGTGGTTCACTGGTTCATTGAACTGGTGGTTCACTGGTTCATTGAACTGGTGGTTCACTGGTTCATTGAACTGGTTGTTATTTACTGTAGAGAAATGTCACGGTAACTTGACACTCGTCTTGGAAGTGTGTGAGGGAGTGACCAACAGTGCTGTATGTAATCATGACCCAGTCTGGGGTCAGCAGTGTACGTCACCCAACCCTTGCCCTGTACATAACCTGATCTGCTGAAAACTGTCAATGCTATATATATATATATATATATATATATATATATATATATATATATATATGGGACGAGAGTGGTCTTGGAACGTAATACAAGTGAGGATGGTCTCTTGGTAGCGTGGAACCACAAACTATGTGTTGTGGGTTGAATGTAGAAAAAAAAAACGTTCAGAATGTTTACATTATACGATCAGAAATGAGAACACATCTTGAACGTAAATTTACAATCAGGACGTAAGACACGTTCACAACGGAACACGAACGCAAGATGAATGAAGACCGCGAAGTGAAAACCATGAATGAGTTTCATCCTTATGAAGGCAGTGATAGAAATGCAGCCACTGAAGAACAGAAAACGAGTGGAGGAAGAGCGAAGAGGTGAAGATATCGAAAACGGGAGCAGGGGTAGAATACAGACGTCATCATACATCGTGAACTACACCCGGGGCAAGATAATGTCAGGAGACAATATGGCCGAGGATTACCCACCCACCTGCCCGTTCGTCAGTTCTGTTATGCTTAGGAAATTAGTGTATAGTTAAACTTTGCTTGGAAACTTAACCCGAATTTGAACGCAGGTTAATACTGAACACGTCAACAAATGACCACAAAACATTTCGGTTATGTCGTAAACAAGAAGTCATTACGGACTTGTGTCTCGTACATTTATGTTTACACTCAACTTCAGGTTATTATTTGTCTGTGTTTGATAAATTGATGAATTGTTTTATTTGTGATGATAAATGATCAACTTTATATCACCTGCTTCCAGCATAACAAGATGAAGAATCATTTGCTTTCAATATTTGAGTAATTGTTTAAACGTACTTTTTTTTTTTACGTATGATTAAATTATCTTGTTAGTATGAGATGTAGTTGATATATTTGCTTTAAGTATATTTGAAGTTAGTTACTTACTTATGTTAATTATAAAGTTGATATATTTTCCTCAAGTATGTTAATGTTCATGTAATTTCTTTAAGTATGAGAAGTTAATATACTTGCTTTGAATAAAGAGGCATTATAACTGCATTATTGTTTTATTGTGAGAATAACTGAGCAGATTTATGAAGTAAATTCATTTGGGATGAAGCAATCTATCATATCACACACACACACACATACACGAATGTGTATATATATATATATATATATATATATATATATATATATATATATATATATATATATATATATATATATATATATGCACCAAAAACATTGATATGATAGTTTGATAGTACATAAAGATAATGATAAAAATGTGTTGTAATTGACCTTTAACTGGAAACAATACAAGTTAGTGGAGGAGACGGTAAGTCCACACTGTGTATGGTCCGGGGACTGACCAGTGGAGAACCTGTGTCACGTTATTACCGACCGATGGTTCGAGAACAGCAGTGTTGGCGTCCTTAATGACCCTGCCAGACGACAGACCTTAAAGTCGAAATACCCAACTGATCATCAGCGTGGCCAGGGCCGTACGTACGTGTGGTGGTGGAAGGGAGGGTGAACATGGCCTTATGTTAGACCACGAAGGCTCTCAACCAACGCCCCTCTGGCCCACCAACTATTCTCGAGGACTCTACAGCAAGTAACCAACTGCCCCTTTTTCTACGTAACGATTTAATATAATTAAAGTAATGTCGTGGGTCCCTCGTCCCAGATTCTAGACCTTGCCCCGTGAGAATGGACCATCCAGAACCATCATCATATTCCATGCTACGGTGTCTAGTGTGAAGCACAACATAGCAAGCACAACCAAGTACAACATAGCAAGCACAACCAAGTACAACATAGCGAGCACAACCAAGTACAACATAGCGAGCACAACCGCTGACTATGTTGCTACTTGGTTGACCTTCCCACCACGTGCTACGACGCTTACTGACCCGTCACCATCTACATTCGACCACGAGGAACGAGGAGGAGGAGGCTGGTGGTGGTGTCTGCCTCACGTCGGGCCGACCTGGACGTACCCAGAGATCACACAGAGACGGTGGTCCACAGTGTTAACGTGCACGGCGGCTGGGGGTGAGGAGGTGTCGAAGATCCCAACAGTTTCCACAGTGATGGACTTGGGGTAAACAATATGACCTCGTGAGAGGAGATGCAGTGCATGAGTCCTTCACTATACACACACACACACACACACACAAGGAAGGGTTCTGGCTGGAAGAACTACACAAGCAAACAGAACTGGTCTAC
Source organism: Panulirus ornatus (assembly GCF_036320965.1). Taxonomy (NCBI): domain Eukaryota; kingdom Metazoa; phylum Arthropoda; class Malacostraca; order Decapoda; family Palinuridae; genus Panulirus; species Panulirus ornatus. The sequence goes on from NC_092230.1 coordinate 34,790,712, forward strand.
GATCAAGGAAATTTCAGCCATTCCCCACACCACATGCCATCCCCCACACCACAAGCCATTCCCCACACCACAAGCCATTCCCCACACCACAAGCCATCCCCCACACCACAAGCCATCCCCCACACCACAAGCCATCCCCCACACCACAAGCTATCCTCCACACCACAAGCCATCCCCCACACCACAAGCCATCCCCCACACCACATGCCATCCCCCACACCACAAGCCATCCCCCACACCACAAGCCATCCCCCACACCACATGCCATCCCCCACACTACAAGCCATTCCCCACACCACAAGCCATTCCCACACCACAAAGCCATCCCCCACACCACATGCCATCCCCACACCACAAGCCATTCCCCACACCACAAGCCATCCCCCACACCACAAGCCATCCCCCACACCACAAGCCATCCCCCACACCACAAGCTATCCTCCACACCACAAGCCATCCTCCACACCACAAGCCATCCCCCACACCACAAGCCATCCCCACACCACATGCCATCCCCAACCACAAGCCATCCCCCACACCACAAGCCATCCCCCACACCACATGCCATCCCCCACACCACAAGCCATTCCCCACACCACAAGCCATTCCCCACACCACAAGCCATCCCCCACACCACATGCCATCCCCCACACCACAAGCCATTCCCAAACACAAGCCATCCCCACACCACAAGCCATCCCCCCCACCACAAGCCATCCCCACACCACAAGCCATCCCCACACCACAAGCTATCCTCCACACCACAAGCCATCCCCCACACCACAAGTCATCCCCCACACCACAAGCCATCCCCCACACTACAACTTATCCTTCAAGAGAACAACATCCATGACTGAGCTCACACAGCATAATGTTATCACCAAGATAACCTCAAACATTGGTAACTCGGCCAACTGAGTAACATATGTGTTTCCTACAACATAAACATCTGACCAAGCAAATATATTTATCATACCAAAAATATGAGTTTTGTATAGTTTTCCACGACTATACATCTCCTCTTTACATGATCTCACGATTGCTCTTTCAACTTCCCTACTGACCACAATCAAACTCCAGCATTATAGGATCACCTTTCTCAGTTGGTGCATCTCATAACCACGCTGGTATGTGTCCAGCTAAGATCGAGTGATGACATACGAGGTATTCCTATAGTCCCTCTGAATTCGCCTGTCTCCATAAACTCTCCGTCACCATGGGAATGAAAATCCCCGCCCCCTTCCCCCATGTCTATTTCTATATAAATTCCTCAATATCATTAATTTACCATCTTTGAAACGTGTGTGTTTTACAGCTTCATGAGCCATCCTGACTGTTCCATTATACTATCATTCTGTATTTGTCTGTAGTCGTTGCAATTCGTTATGGAACTATTTATCATCAATATCACTATGCACTTCTCTTTTACGATGATTCTTTCCATTATGTATCGTCTGAATGGTCCATCACTTCAATATAACCTGAACTTTTAAAGTTTTTTGTCTCTCTCCTTCCTTACCATCAGAGCAGAACAGGTAATGCATTATTTGTTCCGTGAGCTCTGTCTCCACAAGTGGAACAATGTCAGGTACGTTTTCTTTAATACGATCTTTGAATTACATTTTTTTATCATTGTTATTAAACCATTACCTATTGTATACATGACTTTCAGTGCAATGACCTATTTTTTAATATTTGTGTGGACATTTACACTCACTGGTCTCCATCTCCTGAACACTCTATGCTATCATACAACTTTTCACAATTCTTTACGCTGTCTAAATCAACCATGTCTTCATTCATTTCGTATCATCTATCTACCATTCTCTACCATTAACATAATCTTTTCTCCATCGAAGAAGTCCTCACCTTAGTCAGCTTCCCATTGCGAGACTGTGCCAAGTGCTTATTGGCGGTCCAGGTACGAAAATCCACCCAGTCTTCCATTTCATCTAAGACAGAGCTCACTCTCTCGTAGAAATCTAAAACGTTCGTTAAAAATAACCTCCTTTCACTTAAACCATTCTCTCTCTCTCTCTCTCTCTCTCTCTCTCTCTCTCTCTCTCTCTCTCTCTCTCTCTCTCTCTCTCTCTCTCTCTCTCTCTCTCACTTACGTCATTTCTCATTTCCACTAATTCATCCATTTTTCTTTCTGGTGATCTTTTATAAGACCTTCCACACACACACACACACACACACACACACACACCACACTCGTCAGGGAAACTGGTCTGTCATTCAGCGCCACTTTCCCTGTCTCCATTTCTTATAAGAATCACTCGTGAATGAGCATAATACTGTGACATTTTCTTTTTATTCGCCATAATTTAGGTTAAACTGTTATAGTTTTTTGATTAGACAATGGTCCGCGACTCCTTCTGTATAGATAATGAAAAAGAAAATAGAACGCCTACATTAACACACATTAGAAATAAAGTTTAAAAAATATACTATGACAAGTGTGCCACGAAGTACTATGGGATATGAGACAGGTGTACCACGAAGTACTATGGGATATGAGACAGGTGTACCACGAAGTACTATGGGATATGAGACAGGTGTACCACGAAGTACTATGGGATATGAGACAGGTGTACCACGAAGTACTATGGGATATGAGACAGGTGTACCACGAAGTACTATGGGATATGAGACAGGTGTACCACGAAGTACTATGGGATATGAGACAGGTGTACCACGAAGTACTGTGGGATATGAGACAGGTGTACCACGAAGTACTGTGGGATATGAGACAGGTGTACCACGAAGTACTATGGGATGAGTGGGACAATGATATAAGATAAATAGGGAATCTCGAGTGGAAAAAAAAGGCTTAAAACCAATGTGTTGGGATATAAGGACACGAATTATAACCCCTGGATAATGATGTGTCAACACATACCACGAGTGTAGAACTCCCAAACCACACAATACAACTCTGTAGTTACCAATACGTTATCACCAGTCTCATGTTGATGATTGGTCGGTTAGTTGGCATCTCAGACCCGTCAATTGACAAGGTCGTTAAAGGTCATCAGATGTTAATTTCTAAACATATCAGTCGTGAAAGAAAAAAAATGTTCAAGATACTTCGTCGACCATGCTCGACCTTGGGGTCATGTTGAGAATATGGATCATAACATACTTGAACGAGTGCCACATACAAATAATAATATCTCCAACATGCTGGTAAGTCTTGGTGTTCAGAGAACTGTATAGTCCAGCATTAACGTAAATGTAGCTGATGGTTTAAAGCATTTTGGGTTTATAAAAAAAAATACATTTTATATTATTCTCTTAAGGAATACATGTATACATACATATATGATTTTGAAATATGATTAGGGAAGAAGGAAAGAAGACACAAGATGAAGAAATGCATGTGTATGAGCGAATTAATGTGGAATTATATATCACTGTTTATTACCTAAAATTTGGGTTGAGACGATTAACGAAAACGAAGCTTCGAAGGTGTGACCATTACGATAACACATCATATTGATCTAATCTTACATATGTTCTGCAACACCATTTTTCATATTTCAATCAATCATGCGCACCGAAAAAAACTATGATATCCTTTAAGAAATCATAAGAGATAACAAGACTGAAAATAAAAATAAATTCATATTTCTGAAATTATTTGATGGAAAACGTCATCAATAACATTGTTGCCCAAGCGTGATATATTTTAAGATCTGTTTGGTAAATAATCTTATGTGTAACAATGGACCAGCATACTCCAGTAACGGATGGTTGGCTGGTTGGTCATTTAAGACACAGGCGTAACAAGCGAGAGGTTCATTAAGACCGTTAATGTCAAATTATAACCCACAACCAGACACTTTACACAACCAGACACCTGACTCACTTTACACAACCACACACCTGACTCACTTTACACAACCAGACACCTGTCTCACTTTACACAACCAGACACCTGACTCTACACAACCAGACACCTGACTCTACACAACCAGACACCTGTCTCACTTTACACAACCAGACACCTGACTCTACACAACCAGACACCTGACTCTACACAACCAGACACCTGTCTCACTTTACACAACCAGACACCTGACTCACTTTACACAACCAGACACCTGACTCACTGTACCCAACACGCACATCCACCTACAATAACCCACTACACTCTAGTTACACACGGGTTGACATGCTCCTGTAATGATGCCTCAAGAACACACATCCGACCTGTGCCAGTAATGGCACACCGAGCACCGGCCGACATTGAAACGAGAGTGACTGGGCGAATTCTTCCACACAGCATCGTAAGGGGCAACACATATAGGGATAGTGTGTATCATTATCTTCACTACACGAGAAAGTGTTCGAGATCATCATACTGAGAGAGTTACGACAGACGCTGACAGCCTTAACGACCCTCATAATTGTCAACAAGCTTAAAGCACAAATAACTACCCAACTTGAAATCACCATTCACACATACACACACACACACACGCACACAGACACACACACACGCACACACTAATTCCTATAGATTATGCAGCTCTACACTTGTCATATAGCTCAGGATGTGTGTGTGTGTGTGTGTGTGTGTGTGTGTGTGTGTGTTTGTACAGGCTATGCTTGGCACGTCCTCTTTTCAAATGACAACCTGTTCTCAATATATAATTGGTCCTTGAAAAGATCATACATACTTATACATATTCTCGCTGGATAAATAATCCTTACTAAGACCACATATCATTTCACTGCATGTATGTCTCTTGATTAGATCACACCCGGCTCTCACTGTGTATAACCCGTCATCCCACATCACAGTACAGTTTAAATGCCTTTCATACCACTGTTTCTTTGAGCTATAGATAAATATAATCGATTTCTTCATGAAACTCTATTTCGTGTAGGTATCTTAGAGGTTCTGTTTTCTCTCCACCATAGAGACACTTTTTATCTACGATCAAGTTGAAGATAAATTGTTTGTTATTCTTCGCAATGGTTTTTGTTCATTGCAATCATCGAAATATTGAATAAAAGAGTTATACCTAAATTGCATGAAAGTATTTTCGTTTTCTATGATGACAAAGTTTTCTGTAACTATTTCAAAGAAATTGAACTTTTTTCTCACTTTAGTATTGACGTTTAATGTTAACTACGGGTATAATTACGTCATATCATCTTTAGAAAACAAATGTTGGCGCTATAATTGCCTGACACATGGCTCAGACGCTGGACTAACGCAGCGTTCGAAATAGGGCAACCTATTTTTTGAGGGGTCACTATCACACATATGGCCCAACAACACATGCTTATGAACGAGGTGTTATTTACCCGTTACGAAGAAAGAAGATAATATCAGGTGATAGGAAACTGTAACTGTCGTACAAATCAAGGATAGCAACGGAAAAAATAAAGCTATACTTCGAAATTACATTTACATCTAAAACAATAAGGATATTTGAATAAGCCGAAAGAATTTACAGTTTGCACAGGGACTGATCAAGGAAATCATGAGATTTCAACTTTCTGAAATATACTGTAAAACACTGAGGTTGTACAGTATATTATACTACATAGCAGACCTCTCAGGATTATGAAAATTGTTATGCAAATCGATACTAAGCAAAAATCAGCTGCACATATCATTATACAATACTGTCATACACCATCATGTCCTCGTACGTTAAGAAAGCGTCATTACGGCCTCACTGGTGATACTGCCTTTATCCAACAGTTATAACATGTTACATGTAAACTAGAACTTGAAAGCTTTACATGTAGAAAATTTACACACAACATATAGTTATATATATATATATATATATATATATATATATATATATATATATATATATATATATATATATATATTATTTTTTTATTTTTCATTTTGCTTTGTCGCTGTCTCCCGCGTCAGCGAGGTAGCGCAAGGGAACAGACAAAAGAATGGCCCAACCCACCCACATACACATGTATATACATACACGAAGCTAGGACGCAATTTGGTAAACAAATGGTTTACCAAATGGCGTCCTAGCTTCCTCTCTTCGATGTATATCAACTGACATATTTCTCTCTTGTGTCTCCCCTGATGATGTGATTATTACACGAAAGTGCACTTGGGAACTTATCGTGTTTCATTTTCCCCGTGGACTCATAGGAATATTTTTGATCACGCGCAAAATTGTGATCCTTTCCAATATATATCCATATATATCTTTCTTCTCTTTTTCTTTTGTACAGACGCCACACTGGCTGGCTCCCTGGAACATCGCATTATTATGGTTCACATGTAGAACTGGGAGGGTCACCTGCTCCCCCACCCATATCCCCTGATTCTGAACCTTTGACTGATGACCAACAATGATGTGTGTGTGTGTGTGTGTGTGTGTGTGTGTGTGTGTAGGTGTGTGTGTGTGTGTGTGTGTGTGTGTGTAGGTGTGCTCGGGGTGCCATTATTGGCACAGTTCAACTAGTGAGTAAAGGGTTCCTGCAGGAGAATATTTCTGTTGTGTAAGTCGTGATAAAATTCTTCATCACAAAATAACTCAATGATCGACTGTATGAAGTTATGTGACCTGTCCTAAACAATATAAACTTTGACCGACACGATAAAAAAAAAAAGCTATTAAGATTAACATTACCATGTTTGAAAACTCACGATGAATTAATTGCATAAATGATGTCAAACTTTATATATTCTATAAGGAACAGAGAAGGGGAACAGGTGAGGATATTCCCGAGGCCCAGTCCTCTGTTCTTAACGCTACCTTGCTAACGCGGGAAATGGCGAATAGTTTGAAAGAAAGAAATTTTACAGAGCGTCTTGGATTTATATGTTATCAACGGAGGGAAACTATTATATATACAGTATGGCATTCCTTTCCTTGAAGTTTCGTTTGACATAAAATATTCCATTGTACTTTTACATTTCAACTACAATAATGAAATAATATAAAAAATACAAATATTTCTCATATAGAATCATTAACAATAATGGTTTAAAATCCTTTTCAATGAAATTTTATTTATATATTCATTATGAATTTTCTTCTAGAGAAATTAGCAAACAAAGAGACATTTTGTCCATGTGTTTCTCGTAATTCCTATGACGAACAAGTCGTATTTTTTAAATTGATAAACAACTACATAATCCACTAATGACTATCAGAAACACTTTGATGGACTGCATTTGGTATTTCTGGGTTTTTCTAACGATTTATTGATTTCCCATCATCATAACTGTTCTGGAGAACATAAATGTTCTCCAATGCACATCATGAATTGATTCATGCACACACACACACACACACACAAACACACACACACACACACACACACACACACACACTGAGTGTAGGTATGTACCAAAATCCAAGCGTTAGTTAAGGCGTAGCCTGAATAAATATTCAAACAAGTTTCATGTCAGTTCACACAGACAAATAATTTGCATGAGAGTATGAGTCGTATGGCATTGTTATAGATGGGTTGGGGGTAGTTAAGAGAGCAGTACAGGGCATACAGAGGGATATTTTTTGTGGATTCCTTCAAGCCACTCTATTGGCCTTTGGCATACGTAAAGGGACATTAAAGTAAACCTTCCATTTGCCTCTCGACATAGGTGGGTGAGACGTGGATCTAAGTACTCTGAGGTGAGCAACAGTAATGTCAGTGGTTTAACACATCACAAGACACAGTGGGAGGGACTACTGGCTCACGTGCACTGTAAGTACGAAGTCGTGAGTACGAGGACATGAGTCATGGGAATAATTACCTCATTGTTCAACTTTGGTGAGTACAAGTCTGGTTGGTTTTCTTATCTACGAAGCATCAGTACAAAAAAAAATGTACACTAGTGGAGTACATCGTCGTGGGCTTTCTGTGTGAGATTCTAAGTAGTTCCAATCTGAAGATGTAATTTGCATGTCTCACAAAAATGAGTCTTTCACCTGAACACTTTCCTTTACCAACGTCATTCTAAGAATACGACCATCGCTCTCTTTATGTCACGAGGCAGCTCCCTCGTGAGACTGCTTAACCATGGCTTCAGACAAGTCGAAAATATGCGATTTACTTTGTTTGAAACAAAAACAGAAAGAGAACGGGTCACTGTCTTTGTGAAAGTCGTAAATTATAATTAGAATTTGTAATCATATTTTTTCCAGAATCCTTATATCGTACAAATGCAAAAAGAAAAAAAAATGTAAACATTATTCCAGATTACAGGCACATGTTTACGTTACTACAGGGAAGTGCCCTGCCTGGTTCCTGGTCCTCCCTCTACCCCGCCACGAACACAAGACGCAGTCACTAAACTGGAAAATGAAGACCTGAAGCTGAGTATTGCTCACATACACGTCTTTGTTAGATTATGTACACACCAGACTGACCAGTAATACAAATATGAACAAACAACACTGTATCAACGCAACGTACATACTTATTACTGATGACTGAAGCTCTCCAGAAATGCAGAAGAGAGTGAGGGAGGCATAGGATAAGTGAACTGGAGCAAGTGGTACATAGGGGGCGACGTGCTGCTATCACTAGGTTGAACCACGGTAGTTGAAGTGTTAAGAGGAGACTATGGAAAGATTAATGAAGACTGGCTGAAGGTCTGGGGAGCTGGTGTTGCTACGTTTTACATGACAGAGTGGACGTGTGGGTCCTCACTGACCATCTACTCTTCTGTATTCACGGATGTTCTTGTCGTAGACAACGCTCGTCATGATTCCATATATATATATATATATATATATATATATATATATATATATATATATATATATATATATATATATATAAAGGTTCTTTACGTGAAGCAAAATACCTATATATATTTAATGGAATGCATTAATTAATCATATAGAGCTATGTTGATATAATTATTTCAGACCTTATGTGAAACAGATAATTGGAATACAGATTAGATTATCAACGTTAATATGTTCATACTCTAATGAACCAGACACAGTTTTATAATTACTCTTGTGCATGTTACACGTACATTACGGAGCACGAATTCTGACTCATAACCTTTATATATATATATATATATATATATATATATATATATATATATATATATATATATAATCCTCCCCTCTCGTTTTTTTTTTTTTTTTTTTTTTTTTTTTTTTTTCAAAAGAAGGAACAGAGAATTGGGCCAGGTGAGGGTATTCCCTCAAAGGCCCAGTCCTCTGTTCTTAACGCTACCTCGCTAATGCGGGAAATGGCGAATAGTTTGAAAGAAGAATATATATATATATATATATATATATATATATATATATATATATATATATATATATATATGTGTGTGTGTGTGTGTGTGTGTATGGGGGGGGGTTGGGCCATTTCTTTCGTCTGTTTCCTTGCGCTACCTCGCAAACGCGGGAGACAGCGACAAAAAGAAAAAAATATATATAATATACCGTTGATATCCGTTAACGGACGCCATATTCATTAGTGTTTACACCCTCTCCTGCATCTCTCGTGCCCAGTGGAGGACGACCTCGTTGCTGGGGAGGTTGACCTTAGTGCTACTCGTCCTCGATGACCGGAGCGCCCCTGCGCCTGCGCACTGAGAGACGACGTGCGCGTTGCTCCACCACCAACACCAACATCAGCCTCGTCCATCTTCGGTTCTTCTCGGGTCATTATTCCCTCTCCCACCAGCTGCCACCCGAGGCTGATGCTGAACCAGTCCTGGCCGTCTCTATAATACTGACTGTCCCTTGAGTTACAATGTACATTAAAATTAGTTTACCTTAAAAGTTCTACGAAATGAACTTGTAAAAAAATGGCTCATGTTTATTTGTCGAGTCTTGGTCGAAGTTTAAACTGAACTACCTTGAGAACAGCTTCCGATTCCACCTCCTCCTGAGGCAGGTCATCCTCACACCTCAGTTGTTTGGGTTAGCATTTATTTGGCAAGATCCATGTATAGTGAACATATTTCACCGACGATTCCACAAAATGTACATCAAAAACACGTATTGCAAATGATATCCCTCATCGTGCATTTGTTGACACCCTTCAGTATTACCCAGTAATCCTGCCTTTAAACACGGACGAGTACCACTAGGCTGAACACACAGGAATAATCTTTGAAAACGTAACTTTATATTTCCTGTTGTAGGATTTGTATTATTTGCGTGACGGGAGGAGAGCCGCACCTCAAGAATGATCATAGAAAATGATAGTATATTTCATTACAGAAAACGGAATTAATTTTATGAGTAACAATGATATTTAACGTAAATTTGTATGACCTATTTATTGGAGTTTACAGTTTTATGAATATGTTACTTAAATATCATCTAAGTCTATACTTCACGTTATTTTGTTATCATGATTCTATGAATGCAATACTATGATTATGGAAAACATACACATATCAAATACAAATGAAAAACATGAAGCAAGTTGCTGGCGCTAGCTGCTTAATGTTTTGGAAATGAAGAATTTCAACACTACACCTCCAGGTGAAAGAGACAGTTACACAGAGGAGCTCTCTCTCATTAATAGTACCCAGTATCAAGCTGAGTTTAGGCAAATCTTTACGCACCTGTGCCAACGGTGGTATAATCACCATTTTACATACTACGAGTTAGTGGTGTCTCATTTTAACTAGATTATTAGGCTACTCCTTCGTCTGGCTCCCAGTCAGCTTTTACCACTGCCCGTAGATACTGCCAGCACGTTATCCGTGAGGTGAAGTGTTCCTTTATTCAAAGGAAGTGCGATAACCTCTCCTCGTCATCCACTGATGGGTCCTTCTGGTCTTTAGCTAAGGGCTTCTCTAACAACCTCTGTCTCTCTTCCTTTCCTTCACTTTTCCGTTCTGACAGTACTGTAGCTGTCTCTTCCATAAACAAAGAGACGCTCCTTGATTCCTGTCTCTCCTCTAACTCCATCTTAGATGACTCTACAATTCCTACACCCACTGACGCTCCTAATCATGGAATATCTCATAATGTTTTCTCTAGCTGACAGACGCACGATAAATGCAAAACAAATCATAACACGATCAATTTATAATGTGATCATTAATTACAAGCTCAATGACCTCAAAAATAATATTCTAATCCCATACTCGTAAGCAAAATAAGAAATAGTCCTTATACTGAGGTTTTCAAGCAAATACATTACACTCCGAAAAATAAAACAAATTTGCAGGTAATAGTTCAGGGCATTTTCAGTCCCGTATTTTTTTTTTCGTTCAAAGTCGTAATGTAACATAATAACACGCTTCTCAACTTGAAATCTAAATCTAATATGTTCCCGTCGCGCGCAGGTTTATCAACCAACTGTATAATGACACCATCAAACAAACTTAAGCGAAGACCAGACCCAAAGCTGCTGGAAAGGGATTCCCTTCTCTTACATAATGATGTGTTAAGATCTCCTGTTACGATCGAATCGCTTTTACTGCTAATGTCTTCCATCTGATCCTATCGTCTCTCGTCTCCCTCTGGTGTCTGTGCCTCGGGTCTACGACCTAATCCTACGGATATTTTCTCACGAAACTTGTCTTTAATTTCTACAAAAGTGAAGTCGATTTTAGCCACAGTTAACATTTTTTTTTGCAGCACAGGATTTAGATAAGCTTTAACAAAGAGCAAGACACCAGACAACACCGCTCACGTTACTTCCCTTATCACCGTTGAATACAGTGTATCCAGAAATAGCGTCTTCGGCAAAAAAATTATATATTGGAAATACCTAACCAAGCTTCCAACATACCAGTTACATCCTAATCTTCTTCCAATACAGCTGATATTGAGCTGAATATTTGTGACGTGTGTTCCCTGCGTTAACGGAGAATATTCTGATACATGACATTTTTTCCTCGGTTCTGTATATATGTGCAGCGGTGGCAGTGGGGAGTTTCCCTAATGGTGAGTTCCCCTAGTGGTGAGTTCCCCTAGTGGTGAGTTCCTAAGTGTATACCGTCCGTAAAACCTCATTTTGATCTGTCTCATCCTGGTCGCTCCCTGGCTTGTCTAAGTCCTCTGCTTCCACCTGGGCATTGAACCCACCCACACTGCTCCCTCCCCCGTGCCTTACCCCAAACCTACCTCGTTCCCAGACAGCGTCGTCAGCTAACACAGCCCGTCATATACCCGTACCGAACCGTCTAACGAAGAGACTACTATTCCCATCTAACTACCCAAGACGGGCTTTCCCTAACTCACTTCAACTGGCGTCTATCCTCGGTAGAGAGGTCTCTATCCAGACGAAAAATGATCATATAAATCTACACAAAAGTAGTTTTCATCCTTACAGAAAGCCTCAATTCTACCATCTACCCCCAGCATTATTCTGCTAAGGGGACAGGGGTTTTTAGGTCATATCTAGCCAGCAGTACCGACATAACTAACTTCCCTTCGGCTTCCCCCCTCGAACTCACACATGAGGTCACTGTACCTCGCTGTAACTCTTTCTAACTTCCACTTGACTATATTGTCCGTCCTCAGCTGGACGACAAACGTCGGATCTTCGAGAGTCTTTGAGAAAACGTCATCACATTTCCCCCCCCCAAAAAAAAAAAATATCGTCCGATTTTGCATCAGGAAAACACCAATTTCTTCTCCTCTTCCCCTCAACACAAGACCTTCAGGACCTGATCCCTAACGAAGGAATCATCAACGTAGAATGACGCTTTGATCCTCCTGTACTTCATCCTGCAGTAAACTAGACTTCCTTCGTAGTCGGAATCTCCCTTACCTGAACTTCAGCAAGTCGACCAAGTCTTCCTGGAAGACTGGAAGGCATATCTATCCTCGACCGTCGTCTCCAAAGCGACCAACCCAACTCCTAAGTTCGTTGACTTATTTGCCACCAGCGACTCGTGCTAATGTGCACCAACTGCTTTGGCAGTAACAAAGCCCACATCACTGTCCCACTAACTCATCCTAACACCTAGTTTCTCTGATGCCTTACCATTCCTCCTAATTTCCAAATGCAGTTTTTCTGACAAAGTCCAGATGTAATAAGATATGAATTTCTCTTCATACTTAATAAGCAAAGTCCCGGGTGAATTCCTTAGTACAGTTAGGACTATGATGGTATGCTAACATGGTAGAGCGGCAGATCTAATGAGCTTGTTGCCCCTGGTGGGTTACTACGGATAACTGGGTTCCCGCCTGACTCTACTGCCAACGAGAGGGAGGGCTGAGGCAGCATCAAGTACCGGCTCCTCCTCCAATCGTTCTCCTCTCAAACAGATCTTCCTCTTTGTCCATTTACGTCACCACTACTCCTGGTCTTTCTGGTCGCCTCTCATCTGTTGATCAACACTGTCTGCCTTATACCTCTCCTAACATCTCACTTCTCTCCGAGAGCCAACTGTCACAATGACCCTCTTACGAACCTAACCTAACCCCACCTCCACATCACAGCCTTCACTCACAGTTCCCTTGAACAGTCGTGTGTGTGTGTTCATTTCAAAATCAGCACACGTACTGCACCCTTGGGTGACTCTGAATTCCCAAATTTCTATGTTAATAGGTTTAAGGATTCTCTCCCAACTGCAGAATCCCAACTACAACTATTTACCTTCGTATCCTCCATGGCTGTCGTAACTCTACAAATTTGATAACTTTCTTCGACTATCTATCTAATTTCCCGTCGTCAGTCCGTGACCCTTAACTCGCCATGTGACTACAGGCAAGCGGAGTCCGGTAACACCTCTGTAGTTGCCAGAAGTTATCATTTGCGTCAGGCGAAGTGTATGGGATCTTAGCCTCCAGTTTATTTATTCTTCCTGGTGTGTGTGTCTCATGGTTTGGATGGTCCCCAGCTGGTGTGTGTGTCGTGTCACAGATGGCCACCAGCTGGCATGTGTCACGTTGATGTGGCCAGTGACAACTGTGCAACACATCCCACCTACACCCGTGGCTGACCGGGTGTGTCAGTTCTGTGCACCATGTGTGGTGGTAGGCCACACGGGGACACTGTAGCTAGGGTGTGGGAGGGTGTGATGACCAGGCTCGGGGAGGGAGTGTGTCCCTCCCTCACCACACCACCACCCATGTGACACTGATGGATGGCTGAAGCAGCTGCTATACACCACCTGTGTGCACCACCTGTGTGCACCACCTGTGTGCACCACCTGCGGTAAAAAAGGAGGAGGTGGATGGGGACATGACACTCCTGTCTCCACCTACCGCACATCATGTGTGGTGTATGTATGATTCTCTCTCTCTCTCTCTCTCTCTCTCTCTCTCTCTCTCTCTCTCTCTCTCTCTCTCTCTCTCTCTCTCTCTCTCTCTCCACAGTAATGAGGGGTGTACACGTGTGGTTCTACGCCGGTATTAATAAGTGGTTGAAGCGCGTGGTGAAGATGAATGAGGCAAGTAAATAATCCCCCCCCATACCACCCACCATTTCCCTCTCACCCCCCCCCCCCCTCCTGACGTGTGCCGCTGGTGTGTGTGTGTGTGTGTGTGTGTGTGTGTGTGTGTGTGTGTGTGTATGTGTGTGTGTAGGGGGGGAGGGGATAAGAGTTTACGAGGGGGGCAGGTGGGGAAGGAAGGGTCTGGTGGTGGTGGGGGCTGGACGAGTGGGAGGTGGGTGGAGTGGGTTGGAGGGTGGGGTGGAGGGTGGGGTGGAGGGTGGGGTGGAGGGTGGAGGGTTGGGTGGAGGGTGGGGTGGAGGGTGGGGTGGAGTGGGTTGGGTGGGGGGAACAAGGAATATGAAAGGAGACTTGGTCGTGAATTATGGGCGAAGGTTCCCGCCTGAATGGTGGAGTGTTGACAGTAGCGGGCCTCAGGCTGATGGGATTGTGGTTAGTGGAGTGGTGGAGGGAGGGAGGGAGGAGAGGGAGGGAGGTGCACGGGAGGGAGGGAGAGATACCAGAAGACCTGATCTGCCGCAGGACAGTCGTAGTGTCCTAGGCTCCCTTGTCTATGTAGAGGGAGGAGGGAGAGTAAAAGCAGAAGGCTCCTCCCCACTCACTCACCCACTCACCCACCACTAGAGATGGAGACAGGACAGTAAAGCAGAAGGTAGGGATGTGGGAGAGAGAGGCCAGGAAGGAAGGAAGTGAGGGGAAGGGATGGAAAAGGCTGAGGGACCAAGTGGAAAGTGTGGCAGTAGATGGTGAGGGAGAGGAGGACCCCACAACAGCAAGCAGGGTTGTGCAAACGTCATTCAGTATAATATCCCACACACCACACGGGCAAAACTCGCCATCAAAGCCCAGCTTCAGAGACCAGCAACTGCCGCCGCCGCCGCTGCTGCTGCTGCTGCTGCCACGGAAAATCGTGTGATATTAGACAAGGATCCTTAACGCGCAAGCTGAGCTTTGAGACTCAAGCTGACGCCGAAAATAAACAAACGAGTTCAAATGTATCACAAGTGCGGGCACACACACACACACACACACACACACACACACACACACACACACACACACACACACACGTATCGTAAACTGTTACTTTAAACGCTTTGGTTTACTTTTATCTTTCAGTTTACATACGAAAAAAACGGAAGCTTTTTGTAAATCATTTACGACTTAAGGTGGAGAAAAATTCCGAGATGAAAGTGCAGAATTACATCGTGTGGCCGTGGTAGGGTGGGTGGGCGGTGGGCCTAGCGTTCCGGGTCCCTGGTTCCATCTTGGCTTCAGGTTACGTGAGGCAAACACACTCCAGGTGGCAAGCTTATGTTGTGTGTGTGTGTGTGTGTGTGTGTGTGTGTGTGTCTGATGTTCGTCCTTATATCAGAAGTTTCATGTAATATCAAGAAATACATATATGTGAACACTTTTACAACAGGCCCAGTGTAATGACCCCTCAGGCAATTTGATTTCATTCGGAAATAGAGTAGTCAATATTAATCTAATTAACTTCAGTTCACTTCATCTCTTAATGACCCTCATTCAAACCCCAGACACTCAACAACCTTCAACTGAGTCTAGATTCAGTCAGTCCCCCATGCACGTTATCCTAACATACTTGACTGAGTCAGTGAGTCCAATTCCAGTCGACTCTGTTCTAGCAAAGGCCGTTAGATATTCAGTCGTCTCTCAGTATTAACAAAGCCCCTTTAGATATTCAGTCGACTTTTACTACTAACAAGACTCCTCAAATATTCAGTCGACCTCCAGTATTATCAAGACTCCCTGAATATTCAGTCGACTCCAAGCCCTAACAAGACCCCCTTTGAATATTCAGTCGAGTACCTTGATATTCAGTTAAGCAGGTGTCGTGTTGCATGTAGTAATGTAATGCGTCTGGAAAGTTTTTACGTCGACGTGAGAGACGGGAAGACTGTAATATGGAAGACCTGGTGTCAAAATGGGATTTAGAAAATCTAGTTTGAAAGTTGTGATCAACTCCCACTCTCTTTAAAATACTAGACGCGGGCATTACCCTCACTCACCTCACGCCCCTCACTCTCCACTGGCTTGCTCTTCCTCACTATCACATTGCCGATAAAGTGAAAATCGTTAACTGGTTTGGTATTACGCTAATTGAATTCCAGCCAGTGTTCCTGGGGCCTACTGCTATATATGCCTGGCCGTACACGTCATGTATGTGGTTCTGACTCCACATTACAGATGGCGCTACGGCCGCGCCTTGTGTGGCGTAAAGACGAGGTACAGACAGCAACAGACCACTGGATCCATTCTGAAACTGTCAAAGTGACAGCAGAAGAGATTATAAATAAATTCATTAGTGTGGTAGAAGTGTGGTAGAAGTAGAAAAGTACACAGTTGACTTACAACTTGTGAGAAAGTTGTGTGTCAAGGAAGGAGACGTAAATGACACCAGTTGTGGACATGGAGCGATGTTGTTATCAGTTGTATATGTAAACATATCGATGGTGTTGTTGTGAACGTGTCTGTGTGGCCAATCATCCCACGGGTTAACATATCCTGGTTAGGAAACACAAAGGACAAGTGCCTCGCTTTGTTCGAAAATCACACGTTTGCCTACTAAGTTCATATCCATTATTATAAGTGAAATAAGACAAATCTAGTCTGTAACAAGTGATTAGATCCAGATTATCAAAGGCTTTGATGATTCCAAAATATCTGTATTGGATCACATGTCCACCTCTTCCTAAGCGAGAGGTGTACATGTGTAGTCTGGTGAGCTCACACAGGATCTGTGTCTCGGGTGCTGGCCGCTGTCATCCTAACATTAGGTTAGGTCTGTTTTCCAATAATGTAACCTACGCAGGATAAACCTACGCTTTATGACTGAACCCTCACAACACGATGACTTAACCCTTTCAGGAGATGACTAAACCCTTTGAATAGGATGACTGAACCCTTTGAATAGGATGACAGAACCCTTTGAATGGGATGACTGAACCCACTGAGTATGGTGATCTAACCCTTGATGACACTTGATCCTTGTGTACCATTATCTGGTCCACTGAACACTACAATCCAACCCCTTAAGCACAGGATAAACTAACTCATTGAGAACGACCAATTAACCCCAAAGTTTGTGATCAGCCGTTCACTATGATCACACCAGGGCCAGTGACTCACTATCTGGCCCATGTCTCTCCTTTGGTCTAATTGGCCGGATAAATGACCTGTAATTACGAGATTAATGAGTGTATCCTGTAGCGACGGTCGCCTGCTGGGCGGGACACGGGGTCCTGCGTACACTGAGTGTGTGTGTCTTGTGTGTGGCGTGAGGAATGGTGACCAACGGGTTCACAGTGCATGATGGAGTGTACTCTCTCTCTCTCTCTCTCTCTCTCTCTCTCTCTCTCTCTCTCTCTCTCTTATGTACCTACCTATCTATCTATCTATCTCTGTTTATAGATAGACAGATAGGCAGACAGATAGAAAAATAGATGGATGGATAGATAGATAGATAGATAGATAGAAAGATAAATAGAGATAGATAGGTAGATATATAGATAGATAGGCAGAGACAAACAGACAGGCAAACAGAGAGAGGTAGAGAGAGAGAGAGAGAGAGAGAGAGAGAGAGAGAGAGAGAGAGAGAGAGAGAGAGAGAGAGAGAGAGTACGTTAATAGTGACAAAACACGCCTTGGTCAGGGTCATCTCAGGTGAAAAGAAAAATTGATGAGAAAGATAATGAGGTAATTAATCAGGGGCTGCGCTTGTGCTCTTCCACCTGGCACTTCAAGGTGGAATGGTTATGAGGAAGAGGAGAAGAGGAAGGAAGGAAGAGGGATAGAGGAACGAAGGAAGAGGGGAAGAAAAAGGAAGAGGGAAAGAGTAAAGAAAAGAGAGAGAGAGAGAGAGAGAGAGAGAGAGAGAGAGAGAGAGAGAGAGAGAGAGAGAGAGAGAGAGAGAGAGAGAGAGAAGAAAGAAGGAAGAGGAATCCACAGCTTGACAGTTCGAGGGAAGAAGAAGAAAGCCATGTAACGGCTCCTCCTCGTGTGGCCAGTCACCTCACAGGCACTAAGGGAAGCAACACCCAGACCCGTGCCTCAGGTCCAAGCCCAGGTGGTCGTGACGCGGGCACCATTCCACACACACACACACACACACACACACACACACACACACACTGCTCTCATTCCATCTCGGAATCACTGTTTTTCGTAATCAAGCAAACCTTCAGAAAGAGAAAGCGCGCTTATATGATGACTTCTTTTACTGTCTCAACTTGTTGGTCCTTGACTCAAAAAACATCACCCATTTCTTACTTCATCCTCCTCTCTCCTCCTCCTTCCTCCTCCTCTCCCCCTCTCTCCTCCTCCTTCCTCACTCCGACCTCATCGATCTATCACCAACTCTGCAGCAGATAGACCCGCTCTCGCTGCTACCTCATTGTCCTCTAACTCAACGGTGGACCATTCTGCTTCTAGTCTCCCGGGGACGGCCTCTATCTCTCTCTCTCTCTCTCCCCCGAAGTGAACCTATGCCATCTCCTGGATTCTCCTGCTGCCGGATCCACCAGGTACTCCCTCCAGCTCCAGGTGAACAAGACGTGTGGTTCAAACGACATACTTCCTCCACTCCTACAGGAGCATGCCTCTCCCTTCCTCACCGAGCGCGCCTCTGTCGAAAAACCCATATTTTCCTACATCTTGAAAACTCCCTTGGGTCCAGCCATGTCTAAGGAAGGTAACCGTACTAACCCCTCCTCCAACTGATCGCCCCATTGCCCTCACTTCCTCTGCCTCCAAACTCATCGAAACTCTCACTAACATAAACACTTAGTATCCCATTCCCTTCTTCCAGATCACAAGCACAGGTTCCGCACTGCAGAGTCTACAGGTGATATTCTCTGACAGGGTGTAGCACAAGTCTTTGCTCTTTAAACTTTGTTCCATTTTTTCCTTTTTTCTGCTACTCTCTCTGTTCCTTGTGCCTAGCCTCCACTCTGGCCGCTCCATGCAGCAGTGGTTGATGGCCCGATCATCATGGCGTTCCTCAGGGCTCTGTCCTGCCACCTCTCTCTCTCTCTCTCTCTCTCTCTCTCTCTCTCTCTCTCTCTCTCTCTCTCTCTCTCTCTCTCTTCTCTCAGATATGATTTTCTCCCTCCTGCTTCTAACTCTATTCACTCATATGTCCATGATTCCACTTTCCATACTTCAGCTCATTTTCCCTCGCCTCCTCCCAGTAGCACGGGTTCTCTTTCTCGTACTGAACACATTTCTTCCCTCAGGTCGAACCTGTGCAGCATCTCAGAATGAGGAAGCAGGAATGGGTACAATAGAAGAGAGATGGTACAGAAACACTTTGAAAATTATATTATATACGAGGCAAGGGATATCCAAAGCGTTAAATTGCCATTCAAAAATATACTCACGGTAGACGACACCAAAGCCCCTACCACCAGTGAGATGGAATGGAAAGCAGTGAAATATTTAGAAAGCGATACACACATAATACAAGCTCCTAACACATGTAAGGCTCTTCATCCTGTATAAATTTCTCCACCTGTGCTGAAGTAGTTACACACACACACACACACACACACACACACACACACACACACACACACACACACTGACCCAAATCTAAGCGAGGTGGTCAGGCCTCAACACCACTGAAAAGATGCAATCCACTTAAATACAGACGCCCGTAATAAACCAATTGCAAGACGTAGCCGGAGGAAAGGGAAGAGTCAAGTAAGTGGAGGAAGACAAGCCCCATAACTCTTTAAGGCAGGAAACTGAGAGGTGGTACTGAACTACACACTGCTCTGTCTGACGAATGTGATTCGTAACATATTAGAAAAGATAATCAGAAAGTAAATAGATAACTATTTGCAAACAGGAAACTGCTCAAGCGAGAGATCAGGGAGTGATATGTGTATTGATCCGCTTCGAATTCAATGAGGATCTGGACAGAAGACATTGTTGGATGAACAGTGTGTATCTGAGCAGCCAGAGAGCATATAAGGGGTTGGTATGAAGGTGGATCATCTCGCAAGAACAGACTGGAGATTCCTCCAATGGATGGCAACAAAGGACGTGCGTCAGCGGATCCTTCTCGAGATGGGATCAGGGTCGCTAGTGACGTCCTCTTCCTAATCTATGTAGATGACTTGCAGGAACGTTTGTCCTCCAACCTGAACATGTTTGCAGATGATGCCAGGCGGTCACAGGATAAGCAAGAAAAGAAATACTGAGGATTGCATCAAGTTACAAGGGGACCTGAACAGACTCCAAAGTTGGTCTGGTACACGACTCATGAAAGTTATCCTCAGTGAAACTGGGACAAAGCCAACTAAGACCTCGAGACAATACCTCTCCAGCAGGATATAACCCGCAGGAATCTGTGTCATATAAGGACTTGGGAAATCAACAATCTATGTTAACTATCGCCCGAGTTCTGCCGGAGGGGAACAGAAGAGGCGAGGTGTCTGCTGGTAAATATAAGAATCACATTCAAGTGGCACACATGTGACAAAATCTTGAGCATACTTAATTAAGTATGGCTTGTATCAAGCCTAAACCAGATGTGCTTCCAGAGTGGGTCACCTTATATGAAGCAGCACAGAGCTGATAGAGAAGGTCCAGAGGAGAGGAATGTAGATGATATTACCATCGCGAGAGGTGAGTTACAGTGACGGGTTAGGGACCATAGTTTTGTCCACTATGAAAGAGAGAAGAGTAAGGGTGACGGGTGGAGTGTGACGGGTGGAGTGTGACCGGTGAAGTGTGACGGGTGAAGTGCGACGGGTGGAGTGTGACGGGTGAAGTGTGGCGGGTGGAGTGTGACGGGTAAAGTGTGACGGGTGAAGTGTATACCATGGAGGAGTCCATAATGGTACTTTCATTTATGTGTTTCTCGAACATCTGTAGGACAGAAAACGAGGGAAAGTAAAAACATTTAACCTAACGATGGTGCGAAGACATGGAAAGAGCGAACTTAACGTGTAAACCGTGGTCACTACAACGTGTAAACCATGGTCACTACAACGTGTAAACCGTGGTCACTACAACGTGTAAACCATGGTCACTACAACATGTAAACCATCGTCACTACAACATGTAAACCATGGTCACGACAGCATGTAAACAAAGGTCACTACAACATGTAAATCATGGTCACTACAACATGTAAACCATGGTCACTACAACGTGTTAACCATGGTCACTACAACGTGTAAACCATGGTCACTACAACACGTAAACCATGGTCACTACAACATGTAAACCATGGTCACTACAACGTGTAAACCATGGTCACTACAACATGTAAACCATGGTCACTACAGCATGTAAACCATGGTCACTACATGTAAACCATGGTCACTACATGTAAACCATGGTCACTACAACATGTAAACCATGGTCACTACAACGTGTAAACCGTGGTCACTACAACGTGTAAGCCATGGTCACTACAACATGTAAACCATGGTCACTACAACGTGTAAACCATGGTCACTACAACATGTAAACCATGGTCACTACAGCATGTAAACAAAGGTCACTACAACATGTAAACCATGGTCACTACAACATGTAAACCATGGTCACTACAACGTGTAAACCATGGTCACTACAACATGTAAACCTTGGTCACTACAGCATGTAAACAAAGGTCACTACAACATGTAAACCATGGTCACTACAACGTGTAAACCATGGTCACTACAACGTGTAAACCATGGTCACTACAACGTGTAAACCATGGTCACTACAACATGTAAACCATGGTCACTACAGCTCCCCACACTGCTGATATTATGGTATGTAAACTGAAGCTTTATATCCCGACAGTTTACTTGATATCAGAGCAAGATAGAGTTATAGCAGAGCATTACGAAGTGGCTAGACTTTCTCTAATTTGGTGTGGAGGTGTACGTCATCATTCCTCTGGTGTGGAGTGTACGTCATCATTCCTCTGGTGTGGAGTGTACGTCATCATTCCTCTGGTGTGGAGGGTACGTCATCATTCCTCTGGTGTGGAGGGTACGTCATCATTCCTCTGGTGTGGAGGGTACGTCATCATTCCTCTGGTGTGGAGGGTACGTCATCATTCCTCTGGTGTGGAGGTGTACGTCATCATTCCTCTGGTGTGGAGTGTACGTCATCATTCCTCTGGTGTGGAGGTGTACGTCATCATTCCTCTGGTGTGGAGTGTACGTCATCATTCCTCTGGTGTGGAGGGTACGTCATCATTCCTCTGGTGTGGAGGGTACGTCATCATTCCTCTGGTGTGGAGGGTACGTCATCATTCCTCTGGTGTGGAGGTGTACGTCATCATTCCTCTGGTGTGGAGGTTACGTCATCATTCCTCTGGTGTGGAGGTGTACGTCATCATTCCTCTGGTGTGGAGGGTACGTCATCATTCCTCTGGTGTGGAGGGTACGTCATCATTCCTCTGGTGTGGAGGTTACGTCATCATTCCTCTGGTGTGGAGGGTACGTCATCATTCCTCTGGTGTGGAGGGTACGTCATCATTCCTCTGGTGTGGAGGTGTACGTCATCATTCCTCTGGTGTGGAGGTTACGTCATCATTCCTCTGGTGTGGAGTGTACGTCATCATTCCTCTGGTGTGGAGGGTACGTCATCATTCCTCTGGTGTGGAGGGTACGTCATCATTCCTCTGGTGTGGAGGGTACGTCATCATTCCTCTGGTGTGGAGGGTACGTCATCATTCCTCTGGTGTGGAGGGTACGTCATCATTCCTCTGGTGTGGAGGTGTACGTCATCATTCCTCTGGTGTGGAGGTGTACGTCATCA
>NC_092230.1:34818854-34821354 GCF_036320965.1 Panulirus ornatus
GTACCAGAGGTTGTAAGACCTTATGAAACACCTGCCAGAGGTTGTAAGACCCCACGAAGCACCTACCAGAGGTTGTAAGACCTTATGAAACACCTGCCAGAGGTTGTAAGATCTTATGAAAAACTGCCAGAGGTTGTAAGACCTTATGGAACACCTGTCACAAGTTGTAAGACCACACGAAACACCTACCAGAGGTTGTAGGACCTTATGAAACACCTGCCAGAGGTTGTGAAACCACACGAAACACCTACCACAGCTTGTAAGACACCAGGAAACATCTGCCACAGGATGGAAGACCCCAGAAAAGACCTGCCAGACGTTGTAAGACTCTATGAAACACCTGCTACAGGTTGTAAGACCACACGAAACACCTACCAGAGGTTGTAAGACCCCATGACACACATCCTCGTAACACTAGACATTGAAAACCAGAGCATAATGTGAGGCTGGAGGTGCTGGAAATGGTGAGGAGAAATTGTATCAAGATTATATGCCTCTGTACAAGCAATGTTCATTGGTGCATTAGATCGAAAACAATGTCTTAGATCCAGCAGGGATGGGAAGTGTGTGTGTGTGTGTGTGTGTGTGTGTGTGTGTGTGTGTGTGTGTAATTCATACATAAATTACCTAACTGTAAAGTGCGGGAGGGAGTTCTACACACGTGGGGCCCCATCTCTGAAACTTCCACTCCTATCATACAACTTCAACTTTTCTGTAGAATCAACCACTACTATAATATAAAAACACATCTTCACATCTTTTCTAATAAGTTTCTTTCTTAAGTTTATGTTATCTCCTCTGGTTGTCCTATCCTTACATCACTTAAAGAACTGTTCACCATTCCCATCGTCTGACTGGTTAAAGAAATTTGAGACTTGTGATCAAGCCATCCCTTACTCTTCTCTCGTCTATAATGGACAAATTCATGGCCTCTAACCTCTCACTGTAAGTCAGATCTCTTGATTTTGATAACCATCATTTCTGCTCTCCTCTATACCGTCTCTATCAGCTCTTTGTGGCTCTTTTAAATGTGGTGACCAAACATGGGGAAACACATTCAGATTTGAGCCAGATAAACCTTTTGAAACAGCTCAAGTGAATATTTCCTGACCATCCATACATTGAAATGTGACTGTGATATTTGCCAGCAGCAACACGTATTCCTCTTAACAACATTCCCAATTCTGTATTGCAGGACACGAGCTCTGTATTCACCAAGTAAGTTGTCCGCCTCAACCAGACTGCACACTGAGGCTTGGTGTAATATCCACGCTCACTCACCACCACAAGACCAGGTGGGTTGATTGTTTACAATCATCTGTCGTGTCAAACAGCTAAGGTTCAGTCAGTAGCGGTAGACTTTCCTATCTATAACAACAATGATGAAAAACAAAATAAAAATAGTTAAAGAAATGTTTAAAAATGAAGTAATAACATGGATTTTCTAAAAGTTATAACAAAATGTTTATATCTGCAGATGAGATCATTCAAAACACGTACAAAACATTGATTTCCTTCAGGTATTATATCAAATTAAAAACAAAAAGTCTTAATCTTCTTATACATTCTCGAGTGTAGGAAGATGAGGTAAGATGCTCCAGGACCCAGGAAGAAACTTCACGCACATACAGACACGCCAGTGATGATAAAAAACCAGTTTACACATTTCTTATGGCCTGATTCCAGGCTTTCCAGTGATGGCAGAGTTGTACCAGCAATGAATCATTCCAGAGGATGATAACCAGTTCATCGCTACACCTTAACCTCATGTCAGCAACATATCTCGCTATCCCTGTCTCATGATATCACCTGTTCTCTGTACTCCAGAGCTGGAATAAACTTGTTATCTCCCTCCATAAGCTTGAATAAACTTAATATCTCCCTCCATAAGCTTGAATAAACTTAATATCTCCCTCCATAAGCTTGAATAAACTTAATATCTTCCTCCATAAGCTTGAGTAAACTTAATATCTCCCTCCATAAGCTTGAATAAACATCTTCCTCCATAAGCTTGAATATACTTAATATCTCCCTCCATAAGCTTGAATATACTTAATATCTCCCTCCATAAGCTTGAATATACTTAATATTTCCCTCCATAAGCTTGAATATACTTAATATTTCCCTCCATAAGCTTGAATATACTTAATATTTCCCTCCATAAGCTTGAATATACTTAATATTTCCCTCCATAAGCTTGAATATACTTAATATTTCCCTCCATAAGCTTGAATATACTTAATATTTCCCTCCATAAGCTTGAATATACTTAATATTTCCCTCCATAAGCTTGAATATACTTAATATCTCCCTCCATAAGCTTGAATATACTTAATATTTCCCTCCATAAGCTTGAATATACTTAATATCTCCCTCCATAAGCTTGAATATACTTAATATCTCCCTCCATAAGCTTGAATATACTTAATATTTCCCTCCATAAGCTTGAATATACTTAATATCTCCCTCCATAAGCTTGAATATACTTAATATCTCCCTC
>NC_092230.1:34823854-34901354 GCF_036320965.1 Panulirus ornatus
AGAGGTGTGGTGATAGCAGGAGTTTTGATGGAGATAGGTGAAGAGGGTGTGCTGAAATGGTTTGGACGAATGGAGGGGATGAGTGAGGAAAGGTTGACAAAGAGAATTCTACGTTACACAAATATACGAGTCTGAAGCTTAGAAACTGGGAATTCTGTGCAGACAGCGAAGCATTGTCTCTTTTGGACAGTTGCTTCGGTAATATAGAGGACTGATTCGTCCTTGTAAGACATACTATACTCACATTTGGGAAGGTATTAACTCTATTTACTGGACAAAGTCAAGTAACTCTCCCAGTCGTACCCTAAGACTTGAATGACTCAACTTTAACCATAAAGCTAGTTCACTTTCCCTGTTTTACAGATATTACTTTGGTCTCTGTTCCCGAGAACTAACTGTTTATGTTCCCCGCCGTTAGCTAGACAACGCATTACTTTGCAAGCCACAGCGTCACATGGTAACTGTGTGGCCGTTGGTAACTCAGGGAAGGGCCGTTGTCACGTCTCTTTCTTTCCCCACAACGCCAAAGTTTGGGACTCCTTATCTGCTCGTGTTTTGCCTAGCACCTACACTGAACCAGTCAAAAAAAAAAAGTTTTCACTCTAAATCTCAAATTATTTCAGCTTTTCTTTCCTTACTTTTCTATACTTTAGCCCTTATATCTATATATCATTGAGGACTTGCCTCGAAAAGGACGGAAATTTACGACAAAGAAAATCAACACAACGGAGCAGCGCAACACAAGACAAACAGCGCAACACAATGTAGAACTTGAAGAAACTATTCTTTTTCTCTCTTTCTTTTGACAACTCCAGCGTCATAGTCCTCAATTATCATATTTGTCCACAAAACCTGAGGATGATGATAGCTTGGATTCCTCACAGAGAGCAGCACTAGTGCTACGTCAGCCATACACCTCGGTCGCGTCCCCAACAACCATATGTGTGTTTACGATCGACGCCATTGTGACTGAGTCCGATTCCATTATACATTTTGTATATTTCATTTCCAGCACAACAATCACTATACCAGTTCCAGCAATATAATCACTACATCGATGTGCAAACAGATTTGCATTACAATAACATCTTTTCATTTGCATTAAGTTAAGGATATCTTGCTTCTAGTGAAATCAAACTTCACCTAAGTCAAAGACGTGCGATCGGAACAAATATGGCTGCCAATACAACTTTAAGAAAATTTTGTTTCCCAGGATGGACGGTGTACTTGGCGCTTTACAATATCTCACGAATCGCTGATGATACTGGGAATAGGGAGATTTTCTTTCCCACGAGGTTTTCTGTACGTTATGGTCTACGATACCTCACGAATCTCTGTTATTACAAGGATGACGCTTGACTGTGGACCCCAGGCGTCATAGCCATCAGAACAGGAAGCTTTAAGGTAAATATTTCAGAGTTGAGAAGCGTCTCTTGTGTCAACGTTGACTAACACTACAACAGTAAGACTAACAGCGTAACATTCAACAGTACAACAGAACACAACAGCAACAGCATAAAATACAATAGCAACATCAAATAACACCGCAGTCACACCACACAACACAACAGTAACACCGCACAACACAGCAGTAACACCACACAACACCACAGTAACACCACACAACACAACAGTAACACCACACAACACAACAGTAACACCACACAACACCACAGTAACACCACACAACACGGCAGTAACACCACACAACACCACAGTAACACCACACAACACAGCAGTAACACCACACAACACAACAGTAACACCACACAACACAGCAGTAACACCACACAACACAACAGTAACACCACACAACACAACAGTAACACCACACAACACAGCAGTAACACCACAGAACACAACAGTAACACCACACAACACCGCAGTAACACCACACAACACAGCAGTAACACCACACAGAGGAAGGTGAGAGTGAGGATACAGCTGGCGACACTGTGAGTCTGGACGAGGAGGAGACATCGGCGTGGCACTCCATCTTGTGGCCTCAGACAAACAGTGCCAACTTAAAGCACTTGTCCTGGGTCTTACAGTGGCGAGTGTCTGCTGGCTGGTCCATCTGTCCCGGGACGCTGCAGGATCCTGACTGCTGGTCCATCTCTTCGGGCACATGACAGGACCACCTCGGCGGTTCAATTATATCCTAGGACACTGCAAAGGCTCTAGGAGGCTGGACATCCCGCCTGGGGACACCACAGGACCAAGGTTTAAGGACACTTTAACTCGAGCTTCCCTGACCGACGGACGAAATGTGTGGTTTCATTTCCCTGATATGAAAGACCTGGAGGCCTACCAGTCGTGACGTGACCCCCGGTGTGTGTGGGGGGCAGCTAGCGGTGAGCCTCGTCGTCTCTGCCTCACACGGTATGACACCTCCCCTACCCAGCCAGTAAGTAAACATCTCCTCAACCTCTCTCTCTCTCTCTCTCTCTAACTGGCCTCGCGCGCGCCACAGCGGAAAAAGAACCAGTGTATATATTCGAGATTACATCCATTCTGAGAAAAAAATAACTGAACTAAATTGCTTTAACGAGTCTTCGTTTTTTTTTCATCCTAATGTTGTTTTTTTTTCAGTGGTGGAGGGAATGAGGCTCTACTACATAGGAAGGAGAATCGTAATGTTTACACTGATCAACTGAGGTGATAACCCTCGTAAGGTTCATCCTGGGGGAAATATAGTGAAGTAACTGTGGCGGGGGTGTGAGCCGTTGTCTGTGTTTACAACCGTCTGTGTACTTGATAAAAGTCCGTCAAACATCTGTCATTGTTACGTTATATCAGACTTTATATATATATATATATATATATATATATATATATATATATATATATATATATATATATATATATATACATACATATATATATATATATATATATATATATATATATATATATATATATATATATATATATATATATATATACATACATTATATATATATATATATATATATATATATATATATATATATATATTTTTTTTTTTTTTTTTTTTTTTTTTTTCTTTGTCGCTGTCTCCCGCGTTTGCGAGGTAGCGCAAGGAAACAGACGAAAGAAATGGCCCAACCCACCCCCATACACATGCCTTGATTCAATCCACTGACAGCACGTCAACCCCGGTATACCACATCGCTCCAATTCACTCTATTCTTTGCCCTCCTTTCACCCTCCTGCATGTTCAGGCCCCGATCACACAAATACTTTTTCACTCCATCTTTCCACCTCCAATTTGGTCTCCCTCTTCTCCTCGTTCCCTCCACCTCCGACACATATATCCTCTTGGTCAATCTTTCCTCACTCATTCTCTCCATGTGACCAAACCACTTCAAAACACCCTCCTCTGCTCTCTCAACCACGCTCTTTTTATTTCCACACATCTCTCTTACCCTTATGTTACTTACTCGATCAAACCACCTCACACCACACATTGTCCTCAAACATCTCATTTCCAGCACATCCATCCTCCTGCGCACAACTCTATCCATAGTCCACGCCTCGCAACCATACAACATTGTTGGAACCACTATTCCTTCAAACATACCCATTTTTGCTTTCCGAGATAATGTTCTCGACTTCCACACATTCTTCAAGGCTCCCAGAATTTTCGCCCCCTCCCCCACCCAATGATCCACTTCCGCTTCCATGGTTCCATCCGCTGCCAGATCCACTCCCAGATATCTAAAACACTTCACTTCCTCCAGTTTTTCTCCATTCAAACTCACCTCCCAATTGAATTGACCCTCAACCCTACTGTACCTAATAACCTTGCTCTTATTCACATTTACTCTTAACTTTCTTCTTTCACACACTTAAAGATACGTTTTGGGTCAGAATCATTGAATATTTGAGAGAACAATTTTGAGCATAAAGTTATATGAACGAGTAGTTAACCCTAAGTGATGGACCTCCATATATGAATTATAATTCATAGAATTATCGTAGCAAGTGTATATTGCAGCTGGTGATCAATTATTTTTGACAAATCAGAGTCAGTGACTCAGGCACGAATCTCGAGTTATCTATAGAAAGAATTGTTTTATCCAAGATCCTCCGCCATATTGAACCAACGAAGATCATTAAGATATAATTTTCGATAATTTATAAGCTTTTGTCGACCGCAAACATATCAAACTTCTTATATACTACATTAGGTGTTCCAATCGTCTTTTTCTTTTATATGAAATTATTTTCATTTTCAGTCATTTCTGTTATTGCATTTATCCTGTGTATACCAGGCAAGTCTGCGCCTTCTTGTCCGCACGTCCGTCAAAAATACATGTTGTCTCTTTTTTCCCTCACGACTGGAGTTGGTGTCCTGCTACATGACGACGGTCATATTACTGTCAGAGGCTGACGGCCATATCATCAAACTAACGGGAGGACCTTGCCTCTCCTGTCCACAAACAGAAACGTGATCATCACACGTAGGAGCTGGTGGACTGTCTTCCTGGCTCCCACGCACGCTGAACAACAATGGAATTTCTCCTCGTACTTTTTCCACAAATTGTGAATACAAATTTGGGGAACAAAAATGAAAAAAGAAATTGTCATAGCCATATAAGTACCGGAAATTTTATGTACGATAAAATAGGAAGTTTAAACATATATAAACATATTTATTTTTTCTTTCATACTATTCGCCATTGCCCGCATTAGCGAGGTAGCGTTAAGAACAGAGGACTGGGCCTTTGAGGGAATATCCTCACCTGGCCCCCTTCTCTGTTCCTTCTTTTGGAAAATTAAAAAAAAATGAGAGGGGAGGATTTCCAGCCACCCGCTCCTTTCCCTTTTAATCGCCTTCTACGACACGCAGGGAATACGTGGGAAGTATTCTTTCTCCCCTATCCCCAGGGATAATATATATATATATATATATATATATATATATATATATATATATATATATATATATATATATATATATATATCGAGGATTTTGTGATGTGTGATTAAAAGGTTTGTGTTTGTGTCCGTCCAAGACGCAAGTATTGACCAAGCACATCCATTTTACTGCACATGAGAGAACATTATAATTGACAATATTTCCTGGTAATAAAAAGAAAATCCTGAGTCATAAATGTTTTTTCTAAAGGAAGCCTAAAGTTAAAATGGTTCGTTAAAGCTTATACAACTCACGCTAAAACTTCGGCCAGCTTAGGCGAGGGTCCTGGTCACTGCTTCACCGTTTGGGCAATAATTCTTCGACAGCATAACGGAAAGAGAAAAGCAAATTTTCCTATCAACTTTATCTCAAGAACTTTCCAATGTAGATGAAAATAACTAAGATAAATATGATTGAGTTGCACCTCCAAATGATGACGGAAAATAAATGAATTACCGAATTCCAAAACTTTTAGCAAAGCAGCCATCCATATAATATGCAATCAGAAAAATCACACTTTTACCACAATAGATTAAATGTAATCAGAAATGATTATTTGTTGAACTACTGAAGTTTAATTACATAATTATAAATTCATTACATTAACCACAGGTAGAAATGTAAAATCCTAGTTTTAATCTTGTCCAGAAATTATTGCAAATTGCCACATTACAATGATAATTAATATCACTCTTTCAAAGAACAATTATTTCCAAAGCCGTAGTAGGTGTACTATGTTATTAATGTTCAACAAATGAGCATTTGAAATAACAAAACAGCCGATTAAACCATAAATGCCCGTGTCACCTTAAAAGATAAGAACACAAAAATCCAAAAATATCCATCACCACGAAATTCCACTCGTAAACCAGCCAAAAAAAGTCAAAGTGTACAACAATCGTAGTTAGATATAATTAAACATTTAGTAGAAAACGATATTTCAGGACACAAAAAAATTAATGCATGACGTCAGACTTGATACTTAATTCGTAAAAGAGCCGTTCCAGCAATTCCTGGTCCAGATCCTGGTGGCTAGGTACAACTACATAAAATATACAAAGAAATACAATGAAATTCAAACAGCAACAGACAACTGGATCCTTTCGAGGATTGAAGAATTTCCAGAAATGGATGCTTTTGATCAACAAGGTATAACGTCTATGGTGGGAAAAAACCATCGCCATTTTCTATGTCAGTGGCGCCCCCGAGGCCACAAATACCAACTATGACTAAGATATTTCTCAAGACTCTAGCTGTAGTTCCCATACATTACATGTTCATTTCACTTGCCATGACGGAAGGTTCAAATTTCCCGCCTTAAATTAGTAAACAAGCCACTGGCCAGACTTACCAACCCCCACCTGACGTACCACCATCAGCCAGGGGTGCCAACTGACGACGGCCTTCCCCAGGAGGTGGAGGAGGAGATGGGCGGCGGGCGGTAGTGAGTGAGTGGTCGGTCTGTCTGTGTTGGAGGAGGAGGAGGAGGAGATGGGTGGCGGGCGGTAGTGAGTGAGTGGTCGGTCTGTCTGTGTTGGAGGAGGAGGAGGAGGAGGAGGAGGAGATGGGCGGCGGGCGGTAGAGAGTGACTGGTCGGTCTGTCTGTGTTGGAGGAGGAGGAGGAGGAGGAGGAGGAGATGGGCGGCGGGCGGTAGTGAGTGAGTGGTCGGTCTGTCGTGTTATAACGCACGAGTTAGGGGGAGGAGGTGGCGTGATAGCGCTCCTCGCGCGGGAAAACGCCTGACATTGTTTCATAATACTACCATTGAAGGTTCCGGCCTGGCCTGGCACAACCTGGACGTATGTACCCTCCCTCCTGCGTCGGTCATGGGGTGTAGTTCTTCCTGGGAGGTGTACGGCTCATGGAAGCACGATAAGTCTGTTATACTCCTGGTTGTTGGTAGTTGGTAGTTCACTTGAAGTGGTAGTTACAATTGGCTAATGACGCCCATCACTCACGGTGTCAGTTGTTGACAGGTGTCCAATGATCACTGGGTCACACGAACCTACGTCAATAAGGGTTTAGTGAGGGTCTGGTGACCATTTCTAACTTGCCTAGGAAGTACGGGGTTCGAGACCCACCCTCCCTCGCTACGCACGTAACGTTTCCTTGAACTAGTAAATATGTTCTTCACTTCCTTCATCTTCTCTCCTTACTACCGTCTTCATATTTCTGTTCTTGATTTCCTCTCGTTGTCGTTAAGGCCATTTCACTGTGACACCAAGAGAGGAATTTCCGCACAATGTGCAAATCCTGGATGTAGCGGTACCTGTGTAGCTTTGTCTGCCCCCGGTACCAACATGTTCAGTGTAGCCTTGTTTTCACCAGCGTCTTGTGTACAGCCCTGTTTACATCCGTCTCCGAGGTATATAACTTTGTCTACACTCCAGCTCCTAATGTTATCCGTTCTTCACACGCACACACACACACACACACACACACACATATATATATGTATATGTATATATATATATATATATATATATATATATATATATATATATATATATATATATATATTGGAAAGGATCACAATTTTGCGCGTGATCAAAATATTCCTATGAGTCCACGGGGAAAATGAAACACGAAAAGTTCCCAAGTGCACTTTCGTGTAACAATCACATCATCAGGGGAGACACAAGAGAGAAATATAACAGTCAGTTGATATACATCGAAGAGACGAAGCTAGGACGCCATTTGGTAAACCAAATGCACACACACACACACATATATATATATATATATATATATATATATATATATATATATATATATATATATATATATATATATATATGCAGAACCTTCATTTCACCATGAAGAGATATATGCAACCATAACCACTGGAAAAGGAAAATAAAACCAGTGAGTACTTTCGTTTATTACATCCTCTGACAGAGGATGTAATAAACGAAAGTACTCAGTTTTTATTTTCCTTTCCCAGTGGTGATGGTTGCATATATATATATATATATATATATATATATATATATATATATATATATATATATATATATATATATATATATAAAGTGGAGATCGATTACTTTACAACACGTGAAATATTTAACTATGTCAAGGAAGTTCCTCTGTGTAAACCAGCATAACATAATGCCAACATGGCGTTGATCACTACCATCCCACACAGCCCCCGGGGACCAGCCAGGTCTCCGGGATCTGTGCTGCTCCTAAACTCGTCACAGATTCGCTCAATTTTTCTCTCGAGATAATCCAGAGCTGTTGGCTGAGCGGGTACGGACGCCGGCCGGAATCCTACATCTCACAGATGGAATAAATTGACACAAGTGAAGCCTATTCCTTGAGAATCTTGCGTCTGGCAACGCTGTAATCCTTTCCCAAGCCTCGCTCGTGCCCGGCAACGCTGTAG
Source organism: Panulirus ornatus (assembly GCF_036320965.1). Lineage (NCBI taxonomy): Eukaryota > Metazoa > Arthropoda > Malacostraca > Decapoda > Palinuridae > Panulirus > Panulirus ornatus. Next base: position 34,832,147 of record NC_092230.1, read on the forward strand.
TTCCCGCTCGGCTTCGTTGTATTAGTCTACGTTATCACTATACCGTTGGTCTTACTCTTTTAGGTTATTTCTCTGTGTTTACCACTGTCTCTATGTACTGGCAATGTCTGGTGTCGCAAAGCCTCATTTGTTGACTACTTCAGCAATCCCTGGGAATTTTCTGTCAAAAGAAGTTCATGATATTTGTTATACGAAGAAATTATCAAAAATAAGGCAAACAGATATCTCTCATAACGTACGTTTTTAATAATAATAATAATAATAATAATAATAATAATAATAATAATAATAGTGATAATAATAATAATAATAATGATAATAATAATAATAATAATAATAATAATAATAATAATAATAATAATAATAATAATAATAATGACAATAATAATATGTACATGTGTATATGTGTCTGTGTATGTATATGTATGTGTACGCTGAAATGTATAGGTATATATAAGTGCGTGTGTGGACGTGATGTATCTACATGTGTATGTGGGTGGGTTGGGCCATTTCTTTCGTCTGTTTCCTTGTGCTACCTCGCTAACATGGGAGACAGCGATTAAGTATAATATAACATATAACAAATACAATAATAATAATAATAATAATAATAATAATAATAATAATAATAATAATACCTAGCCGACATGTTTCAGCAACGCCATCTGTGGCAGGAAATCTAAACAATTTCTCTCCAGTTGGAATTGCCTGACGTTTAGAAAATAATTAACATTTTCCTCTGTGACTTACGAGTTGGCGACAGTAATTAAAATAACATTTGTGTACTTGTTAATTTGATCTAAATCTGCATTGCCGGGTACGTAGAGTTCTACTGTCTTGTACAGATGTGTAAGATTGTTAGAAAAAAAAATGTAGATTAGATAATGATTGATCAAATTTCGAAAATCTACAAAAAACTTGGAATCTCACGTTTTATATGATACTCACTTATATGTACAGTTTAGGGGAGGGGGTGAGTTCTACACTGGTGGAGCACCATCTCAAACATTTTTTTACTATCTAGCACCTTTTTAACTTGGGGGTGATGGGTTCATATATTCACGATTTCATTATTCAGTTTATTCCTTTTATCCACCACTCTCATGCTATTGGCTATTTATTCATATATTTTTCTAGTATAACTCTGGCATAGTTACGTGTTAGGTTTCCTGGCTGGTCTGTCTTTACATATTTGAAAGAATCGTACATTCCTAACGGTATCAGAATGGTGTATATTATAACTTCAAGGTTGTGATAAAGTTACCCCTGACTCCTCTCTCTTCCATGATGGACAGGTACATGACCTGTGACCTCTCACTGTATCTTCTGTAATTCATACTTTCTTCTTCTCTCTGACCTGACCAAATTATCACCACTTCTCCAGCTGATAAATGAAAACAACAAAATGCTCTTTTTTAGCTCCTTATATTTCTCCAACTCAGCTTTGCATAACGCTGCTCCTATCCTCGGCCTCCATCGCCCTGGTGCAGCCTATCCTTAAAAGAAAATGGGCGGAGGGGGGAGCCGTTCTAACCCTTACAACTATCGCCCCAATGATCTCATTTTTCCCATCTCCCAAGACCTTTAAACTCTCCCTATCTCCCACATTCTTAAACACTTAGCATCCCATCCCCTTCCTTTCCCTGGTCACCAGTGTGGCCGCTCTCTCTCTCTCTCTCTCTCTCTCTCTCTCTCTCTCTCTCTCTCTCCTCTCTCTCTCTCTCTCTCTCACGGGGTCTGGTGAGACGTTTGTCATACCCCCACACTTGACGTGCTACAGCATGACCCTCCCTCCCTTCCCTCTATTACTCGTTCTCTTTCTCGTACTGAACATACTTTCTCACTCATTTCGCACCTCGGAATAAAACAGTAATAAACTGGTTAAATCTACTATCGCTGATACGTATAATTTCTCACTACATTTAAGAATTCCTCGTATTCTTCTCATCAGTTTCAAAACTCAACAATTCTTTACTCCTTTAATAACAGGAACATGTTGGCCACAACTACATGCTCCACTCTACACTGGTAACCCTACGTAGTCTACATCACAACTACATGCTCCACTCTACACTGGTAACCCCACGTAGTCTACATCACAACTACATGCTCCACTCTACACTGGTAACCCCACGTAGTCTACATCACAACTACATGCTCCACTCTACACTGGTAACCCCACGTAGTCTACATCACAACTACATGCTCCACTCTACACTGGTAACCCCACGTAGTCTACATCACAACTACATGCTCCACTCTACACTGGTAACCCCACGTAGTCTACATCACAAAGTCTGCTTCCAGGAAGCCGAGGGTGTTGTATAAACGACGGTGATTACCTTCCATGTGAGCAACTGTGTCATGTTACATGTTACTTTTCTTCCGCCCAGTGTGGAGTACTGCTGCCCACACACACACACACACACACACAGAGTGGCTCATCCTTCCTCTGTTGCTGACCAGAGTGGAATCAAATGCCTTCTGTATCATCATCAGTCTTCGTGGTATCAACTCTCTTCAACCTTCCCTCTCCACACGTCCACATTTCGACCACAGTTGTCGTAAACTGTCTGCATGTGTCTCAGCTTTTGACCATCGCTATGATGGTGTGTGGGGGAGGAGTGGTGGACGCTACGTTGTGTATCTTACATGATGTCCAGAATGATATCCAGTATGATGTCCATCATGATGTCCATTATAACGTCCAGAATGATGTCCAGTTTTGTACTGTAGAGTACAAACCGTGAGACCCAGCCCGGTAAGTGGCAGGGTACGGCTTGAATACATGTGTGTCAAGTGTTGTGTGAGAGTCACACGAGACGTGAGCGGTGATGTTGTACATGTTTTGTGTTGTCTTGAGCCAGTGTTCTGACCCCGTGATGTACGTAGTGTTGAGCCAGTGTTCTGACCCCGTGATGTACGTAGTGTTGAGCCAGTGTTCTGACCCCGTGATGTACGTAGTGCTGAGCCAGTGTTCTGACCCCGTGATGTACGTAGTGTTGAGCCAGTGTCCTGACCCCGTGATGTACGTAGTGTTGAGCCAGTGTTCTGACCCCGTGATGTACGTAGTGCTGAGCCAGTGTTCTGACCCCGTGATGTACGTAGTGTTGAGCCAGTGTTCTGACCCCGTGATGTACGTAGTGTTGAGCCAGTGTTCTGACCCCGTGATGTACGTAGTGTTGAGCCAGTGTTCTGACCCCGTGATGTACGTAGTGTTGAGCCAGTGTTCTGACCCCGTGATGTACGTAGTGTTGAGCCAGTGTCCTGACCCCGTGATGTACGTAATGTTGAGCCAGTGTCCTGACCCCGTGATGTACGTAGTGTTGAGCCAGTGTCTGACCCCGTGATGTACGTAGTGTTGAGCCAGTGTCCTGACCCCGTGATGTACGTAATGTTGAGCCAGTGTTCTGACCCCGTGATGTACGTAGTGTTGAGCCAGTGTCCTGACCCCGTGATGTACGTAATGTTGAGCCAGTGTCTGACCCCGTGATGTACGTAGTGTTGAGCCAGTGTTCTGACCCCGTGATGTACGTAGTGTTGAGCCAGTGTCTGACCCCGTGATGTACGTAGTGTTGAGCAGTGTTCTGACCCCGTGATGTACGTAGTGTTGAGCAGTGTTCTGACCCCGTGATGTACGTAATGTTGAGCCAGTGTTCTGACCCCGTGATGTACGTAGTGTTGAGCCAGTGTCTGACCCCGTGATGTACGTAGTGTTGAGCCAGTGTCTGACCCCGTGATGTACGTAGTGCTGAGCCAGTGTTCTGACCCCGTGATGTACGTAGTGCTGAGCCAGTGTTCTGACCCCGTGATGTACGTAATGTTGAGCCAGTGTTCTGACCCCGTGATGTACGTAATGTTGAGCCAGTGTTCTGACCCCGTGATGTACGTAGTGCTGAGCCAGTGTTCTGACCCCGTGATGTACGTAATGTTGAGCCAGTGTTCTGACCCCGTGATGTACGTAATGTTGAGCCAGTGTTCTGACCCCGTGATGTACGTAGTGTTGAGCCAGTGTCCTGACCCCGTGATGTACGTAGTGCTGAGCCAGTGTTCTGACCCCGTGATGTACGTAATGTTGAGCCAGTGTCTGACCCCGTGATGTACGTAGTGCTGAGCCAGTGTTCTGACCCCGTGATGTACGTAGTGTTGAGCCAGTGTCTGACCCCGTGATGTACGTAGTGTTGAGCCAGTGTCCTGACCCCGTGATGTACGTAATGTTGAGCCAGTGTTCTGACCCCGTGATGTACGTAGTGCTGAGCCAGTGTTCTGACCCCGTGATGTACGTAGTGTTGAGCCAGTGTTCTGACCCCGTGATGTACGTAATGTTGAGCCAGTGTTCTGACCCCGTGATGTACGTAATGTTGAGCCAGTGTTCTGACCCCGTGATGTACGTAATGTTGAGCCAGTGTTCTGACCCCGTGATGTACGTAGTGCTGAGCCAGTGTTCTGACCCCGTGATGTACGTAATGTTGAGCCAGTGTTCTGACCCCGTGATGTACGTAATGTTGAGCCAGTGTTCTGACCCCGTGATGTACGTAGTGTTGAGCAGTGTTCTGACCCCGTGATGTACGTAGTGCTGAGCCAGTGTTCTGACCCCGTGATGTACGTAATGTTGAGCCAGTGTTCTGACCCCGTGATGTACGTAGTGCTGAGCCAGTGTTCTGACCCCGTGATGTACGTAGTGCTGAGCCAGTGTTCTGACCCCGTGATGTACGTAATGTTGAGCCAGTGTTCTGACCCCGTGATGTACGTAATGTTGAGCCAGTGTTCTGACCCCGTGATGTACGTAATGTTGAGCCAGTGTTCTGACCCCGTGATGTACGTAATGTTGAGCCAGTGTTCTGACCCCGTGATGTACGTAATGTTGAGCCAGTGTTCTGACCCCGTGATGTACGTAGTGTTGAGCAGTGTTCTGACCCCGTGATGTACGTAGTGTTGAGCAGTGTTCTGACCCCGTGATGTACGTAATGTTGAGCCAGTGTCTGACCCCGTGATGTACGTAGTGCTGAGCCAGTGTTCTGACCCCGTGATGTACGTAGTGCTGAGCCAGTGTTCTGACCCCGTGATGTACGTAATGTTGAGCCAGTGTCCTGACCCCGTGATGTACGTAGTGCTGAGCCAGTGTTCTGACCCCGTGATGTACGTAGTGTTGAGCCAGTGTTCTGACCCCGTGATGTACGTAGTGTTGAGCCAGTGTTCTGACCCCGTGATGTACGTAGTGCTGAGCCAGTGTTCTGACCCCGTGATGTACGTAGTGCTGAGCCAGTGTTCTGACCCCGTGATGTACGTAGTGTTGAGCAGTGTTCTGACCCCGTGATGTACGTAATGTTGAGCCAGTGTTCTGACCCCGTGATGTACGTAGTGCTGAGCCAGTGTTCTGACCCCGTGATGTACGTAATGTTGAGCCAGTGTTCTGACCCCGTGATGTACGTAGTGTTGAGCCAGTGTCCTGACCCCGTGATGTACGTAGTGTTGAGCCAGTGTCCTGACCCCGTGATGTACGTAATGTTGAGCCAGTGTTCTGACCCCGTGATGTACGTAATGTTGAGCCAGTGTTCTGACCCCGTGATGTACGTAGTGTTGAGCCAGTGTCTGACCCCGTGATGTACGTAATGTTGAGCCAGTGTTCTGACCCCGTGATGTACGTAGTGCTGAGCCAGTGTTCTGACCCCGTGATGTACGTAGTGTTGAGCAGTGTTCTGACCCCGTGATGTACGTAATGTTGAGCCAGTGTCTGACCCCGTGATGTACGTAGTGTTGAGCCAGTGTTCTGACCCCGTGATGTACGTAGTGTTGAGCCAGTGTCTGACCCCGTGATGTACGTAGTGTTGAGCCAGTGTCCTGACCCCGTGATGTAACGTAGTCATGTATACCCGGGACGTAAACCCACCAGCAGTCTGTTGGTAATGGTGTCTTATACGACCTCCACCACCACCACCACCGTACAGTTATGTGGGAGAGAGAGAGAGAGAGAGAGAGAGAGAGAGAGAGAGAGAGAGAGAGAGAGAGAGAGAGAGAGAGAGAGAGAGAGAGAGAGAGAGAGAGAGAGGAGTATTTGTGGCCATGAGGACAAGTTGCATGGGAGAAGTTCAGCCATGATAACCTCGTTGCGTCTTGGGCCAACCCTTGTGTCTGGTGTGGTAGATGATGACAAGACAGAGATAACCACAAGACGTGATGATAACACAGAGATAACCACAAGATGTGATGATAACACAGAGATAACCATAAGACGTGATGATAACACAGAGATAACCACAAGACGTGATGACAACACAGAGATAACCACAAGACGTGATGATAACACAGAGATAACCACAAGATGTGATGATAACACAGAGATAACCACAAGACGTGATGATAACACAGAGATAACCACAAGATGTGATGACAACACAGAGATAACCACAAGACGTGATGATAACACAGAGATAACCACAAGACGTGATGATAACACAGAGATAACCACAAGACGTGACACAGAGAGTGAAGCAATATTGATGCTACTACCTCACTCAGGTGGTCTGGAAGACCTGCTCTTGTTCGCTTCGCTCAAGATGAGGGAATATGGAGAGGAAAATGTTAAATTACAGAAATTTATAAAAGATAAGAGCATCATAGGAGAGATGAGAAGCAGAGCTAGTCCATATGCCAGAGATAAAGTATACATATAAAAAGATACGATACATATATAGGATAATCAGTAAAGATAAATGATTTACTGGAGATGTTTGTTAATATGTATAGCTTAAAGGTACTTTGTATGAGGATAATGATAACTAGTGACCCTGAGATGGCAACACTGCTACCGTATGTTGATAACTAGTGGTCCCTGAGATGGCAACACTGCTACCGTATGTTAAGTTAATAACGATATCATTAACTGTTAATGTCTGTCATCACCGCTAATGATGTGACAAGTGTTTGTTGATGAGTTAATTACTGTACTGATACTTAATTACTTGTGCAGAGAGCTTGAAATGACAGCGCATTATCTTGGAGTTTGGATAATTACCTCATTATCTGCTGTTTATATAAGCGTCGTGGCTGAATGGTGACTAGGCTCGCCCTGCTCCCACCGGGACACAGGTTCGAGATCCACTGTGGACCAGAGCCACTGTTCCCCCCTGGTGTGTGTGGCACGCGAGGTTCACCACAGTGGTACACACGACGCAGCTGGCAGTGTCAGGGCAACAACGCGCAGGCGCAACCCACACACTTCACGGGGGAGAGGAGGGAAATTGTGGCCATTAAACGAGCAACTGGCAACTTTGGTGTAAACAGGAAGTGCTTGTTAGGCCACCATGGCTGCCTGGAGTATGATGACCACCAGGTGTATGACGGCTGCCAGAGGTACGATGACCACCAAGGTATATGTTGACTGCCCGAGGTATGATGACCATCAGGTGCATGATGACTGCCCGAGGTATGATAAGAACCAGGTGCATGATGACTGCCCGAGGTATGATGACCACCAAGTGTATGATGACTGCACGAGGTATGATGGCCACCAGGTGTATGATGACTGTACGAGGTATGATGGCCACCAGGTGTATGATGACTGCCAGAGGTATGATGACCACCAGGTGCATAATGGCTGCCCGAGGTATGATGACTGCCCGAGGTATAATGACCACCACATGCATAATGACCGCCCGAGGTATGATGACCACCAGGTGCACGATGACTGCGCGAGGTATGATGACCACCAAGTGTATGATGACTGTCAGAGGTATGATGACCACCAAGTCAAAGACAACTACCAGAGATATGATGACCATGAAGTGTATAATGACTGCCTGCAGTATGATGACCACCAAGTGCATACTGACTGCCTTACGTATGATGACCACCAAGATGTATAACGACTGCCTGTGGTACGATGACCACCAAGTGTGTAACGACTGCCTGACGTATGATGACCACCAGATAATTACCGCCAGGAGTATAATGATCTCCAAGTGTATAATAACACCAAATCTACAACGACCACGAGATGGACAAAGACTTATTATGTCCCGGTGTATGAAGTAGAATCACATCCTGAAGTACAATGACTGCCAAACGTATGATAACAGCAGGATGTATAACGAGAGGCGGATACATACTGACTGCCAGATGTATAATGAAAGCCACATGTACCGTGAATGCCCTGTGTACGATGACTTCCAGTGACTACCAGGTACACATCATCAAACAACAACACTTCAACATGCAGTGACAAATAAACAATGATTGATAAACACACCGAGTGAATAGGTCGAGAAATAGAATACACCAGGAGTCACACATTGATGGTACAAGAGGCGTCAGGCACAAAAGGTGGCAATGAAATGTTTACATTTAGCACATAGCAAGTGTCACACCGTAATCACTGGCGGGTCCCAGGATTACACAATGGGTAGTGACGATCAGAAATGTAAAATACTACAGTGAAAAAAGTATAGACCTGGCACTGGTCTGCGGTCTGGCACTGGGCTGGGGCCTGGTACTGGGCTGGGGCCTGGCACTGGGCTGGGGTCTGGTACTGGGCTGGGGCCTGGTACTGGGCTGGGGCCTGGTACTGGGCTGGGGCCTGGTACTGGGCTGGGGCCTGGTACTGGGCTGGGGCCTGGTACTGGGCTGGGGCCTGGCACTGGGCTGGGGTCTGGTACTGGGCTGGGGCCTGGCACTGGGCTGGGGTCTGGTACTGGGCTGGGGCCTGGTACTGGGCTGGGGCCTGGTACTGGGCTGGGGCCTGGCACTGGGCTGGGGCCTGGTACTGGGCTGGGGCCTGGCACTGGGCTGGGGTCTGGTACTGGGCTGGGGCCTGGTACTGGGCTGGGGCCTGGTACTGGGCTGGGGCCTGGTACTGGGCTGGGGCCTGGGCAGACTTCAGGTACCTTTTAATTTCCCCAGGGAGGGGAGGGGGGGGCAGTCTGCCCCAGTACCCCCACCTCGCCAGCGCCACTCAGGACGGTGATGCAGACGACAGAGAACAGAGAAAATGGGTGTTGGGAAATGGAAAGAGGAGGAGGAGGAAGAAGAAGAAGAAGAAGAAGACTCAGGAAACGAGAAGAGGGAAAGAGACGTCAGTGTTTTCATTTGCCATCCTTTGTCAGTACTGGCAACAATGCATTGCAGGTGATGGCAACATTGCTGTGTTGGTGATGGTAACACTGATGTGCTGGTGGTGGCAACACTGCTGTGCTGGTGATGGCAACACTGCTGCGCTGGTGATGGCAACACTGGTCCTTCTGGCACAAAATATTTCATTTTCGTAAAAGTAAAAAAAAATTCAGAAATTATAATTTGTATTGTATGCAACGTATGGTCGAACTGATCGCCAATGATCATATGTCGTACGTTCATCTGTCTGTCTGTCTGTCTATTAGTCTGTCTGTCTGTCTGTCTATTAGTCTGTCTATTAGTCTGTCTGTCTGTCTATTAGTCTGTCTGTCTGTCTGTCTGTTAGTCTGTGTGCCTATTTGTGTGTGTCTGTGTGTACAAACGGTCTTCATCATATTTGTGTAAATGGTAAACAGATCAGACAGAAGACAAATACAATAAACAAACAGTAAAATGTGTAAAAATTATATCCGATATTTCACACGATACCGTACCCGATATTGATAATACGTGATATCGGCTAGGAGCCGATATCATGGAGTGAGACCACACGTCCTAACGTATCATCACACGGCCCGTACATCACCGATGACGTATGATTACCGATACTACAACCCCGAATCCGAATTACGTGAGCCACATAATACCGATTCATATTTCCCGATACCATCCAAATATCTCTAAATACCCTGAAACCTTCCCATTACCGATAACCGATTCCAAAACAGCGAAGAAACACTGCTGTTTAATTACTACGCAATACTATGTGATATTTACCCGATAATGCCCGATACGAGGGGCCGATTTTAGACACACTGGCCTCCCGATACAACCCACTCATCTAATCGACCACATAGCATCATTTTCGTGGGCATCAGAGACGAGGAATTTATATGAGAAAGTTAAACATGGGTGGCGAGGTCCGCAGACTGGTCCAGTCTCCACCGCCAGGGACCAGCGGACCAGCGGGGGGGTCAGAGCGCGACCTTAGTGGTCTTATCATAACGTAGTTAGGCTTTACTGAACGCTGTCCTTCATATATATATATATATATATATATATAGAGTGGATGCTCTGTAAGTCTTCCTTCTCATTCTTGTATGTCCCATGACGATGTTTTAATCACACGAAAATGCACTTGGGACTTACCGAGTTTTAATGTCTCGTGTTTGTCTTTAGGATACTTGGCCACGCGCATCACTGTGACCTACTGCAATATATATATATATATATATATATATATATATATATATATATATATATATATATATATATATATATATATATATCGCTAGTAGTAGTACTAGTTTGTGTTCCACGAGTAAACAACCAAATGATCACGAAATTACCATCAGACCCTGACGCATATGGGTCAGGTCAAAGACCATGTCATCATACCCAAGGGTCGTACCGTCGTGCTCAAGGGTCGCAACGTCGTGCTCAAGGGTCGTACCGTCGTGCTCAAGGATCGTACCGTCGTGCTCAAGGGTCGTACCGTCGTGCTCAAGGGTCGTACCGTCGTGCTTAAGGATCGTACCGTCGTGCTCAAGGGTCGTACCGTCGAGCTCAAGGATCGTACCGTCGTGCTCAAGGATCGTACCGTCGTGCTCAAGGGTCGTACCGTCGTGCTCAAGGGTCGTACCGTCGTGCTCAAGGGTCGTACCGTCGTGCTTAAGGATCGTACCGTCGTGCTCAAAGGTCGTACCGTCGTGCTCAAGGATCGTACCGTCGTGCTCAAGGGTCGTACCGTCGTGCTCAAGGGTCGTACCGTCGTGCTTAAGGATCGTACCGTCGTGCTCAAGGGTCGTACCGTCGAGCTCAATGATCGCACCGTCGTGCTCAAGGATCGTACCGTCGTGCTTAATGATCGCACCGTCGTGCTCAAGGATCGTACCGTCGTGCTCAAGGATCGTACCGTCGTGCTCAAGGGTCGTACCGTCGTGCTTAAGGATCGTACCGTCGTGCTTAAGGATCGTACCGTCGTGCTCAAGGGTCGTACCGTCGAGCTCAAGGATCGTACCGTCGTGCTCAACTGTCGTACCGTCGAGCTCAACTGTCGTACCGTCGAGTGAGGGTGGAACATCCCCACCCCCACCCCCCTTGCTTGACCCCAGCCTCTCGGTCGTGGTGCAGCCCAGGTCAAGGGTCGTCGTTCACAAACTAACGCTGGAATTCAAATAAAATTCGAATGACTTAATTGGAGAACCATTGAGTTTGGAGGCTGATAGGACGCCTTGGGTCGTTTGGAGGAGCAATTAATGTGCTGAGGGTGAATTGACTCCAAACTCCAAAATAGTCTCTAAAAAGAAATTCTCGATCGTGGAATTTTTTTTTTTTTTCGACCTCTGTTTGCATATCTTACTATTTTTTCATTTATTCATTTTTCTTTTTAATAATCTTTTCTAAACTGAGTTGCTCCATCATTACGTATATCATCACCATGCTAATTTGTCCTACCACAGTTATTAGTTTGACTCCTCTGATTTCTTCTTTTTTTTTCTAGTATTGCCAATTAAACCTGGAGATAATTTCCTGAGACTGGATTGTTTAGTATCAGTGATTCACTCAGTAAAGATCGGATGATCGAGCAAGTAAATATTTATGGACCTGTGGATTAAACTAGATAATTATAAATGAGTTTTTATCATTCATTATCTTTATTATATACATTATCATCATTATGAATAATTACTCAAGATAATCAGCGCACGTGAAATTCTTTTTTTTTCATACTTTGATCGCCGTTTCCCATGTGAGCGAGGTAGCACCAAGGATAGATTAAGAAGGGCCGCCTCCACTCACATCCATTCTGTAACTGTCATGTGTAACGCAACGAAACCACAGCTTCCTATCCCACATCCAGGCTGCAAAGACCTTTCCATGGGTTACCCCGGACGCTTCACATGCCCTGATTCAGCCTATTCACAGCACGTCGATCCCAGTATACCACATCGTTCCAATTCACTCTATCGCGTGCACGCCTTTCATCCTCATGTATGTTCTGGCCCAGATCGCTCAAAATACTTTTCACTCCATCCTTCCATCTTCAATTTGGTCTCCCCGTTCTCCTGGTTCCCTCCATTTCTGATGCATATATCCTCTTTGTCAATCTTTCCTCACTCATTTTCTCCATTTCTCCAAACCATTTCAGCACGACACAGCCTCTTCAGCTCTCTCAACCAAACTGTTTTTATCATTATACCTCACCTTTACCCTTTCATCTCATGCCCGATTAAACCACCTCACACCACAAATTGCCCTTAAAGATTTCATTTCCAACACATCCACCCTCCTACGTACGGCCTGATCTATAGCCCATGCCCCGCATCCATATAGCATTCTTGGGACTACTTTTCCTTCAAACATGCCCATTTCTACGCTCCCAGATAACGTTTTCTCTTTCCACACATTTTTAAGCGCTCCCAGAACCTTCGCCCCCTCACTGACCCTATGTCTTTTTTTTCCGCCTCCATGGTTCCATTCACTGCCATTTCCACTCCCAGGTATCTAAAACACTTCATTTCCTCTAAGTTTTCTCCATTTAAACTCATATCCCCGCTAACCTGTCCCTCAACCATGCTAAACCTAATAACCTTGTTTTTATTCACAATAAATCTCACCTTCTTTTACACACTCTTGCAAACTGATTCACTTCCCACTGCATACTCGCCCCTCTCTACATGACTTTTGCATTTACCTCCCTCACCATGGTGACATCACACACCTCTGCCGCAGACCAACCTTCGCTTTGAATCATTCACTCTCTTCTCTTCCTACTCGCACACACGCCTTACACCATTGAAAAAACTTCTCGATGCTTCTAGCACCTTTCCTCCCACACCGTATATTCTTGAAACCTCCCACAACGCATTTCTATCAACCTATTCATTTGCTTTCTCCAGAACCATAAATGGCACATACAAATCCATCTGTTTCTCACACACGTTATTTAAAGCAGACACATGATCCAGACACATGATCCACACATCCTCTGCCACTTCTGAAGCCACACTGCTCTTCCCCAATCTGATATTCTGTACATGTCTTCACCCTCTCAATCAATACCCGCCAATACAACTAATAGGTATGTTCAACAAACTTATACCTCTGTAGTTTGAACACACTTTGTCCCCCTTACCTCTACATAATGAATTCCTATAATCCTCAGGCCTTCACCATAATCCATACATACACTGAAAATCCCGACCAATCAATCAACAAGAATAACCCCCTTTCTTAATAAATTCAACAGCAGTACCATACAATTCAGCCGCTTTGCCACATTTCATCCTACGCAGGGCATTCACCACTTCTTTCTTCACCAAACCACTTTCCATGACGCTCTCACTTCGCACACCACCCCGACCAGAAGACCCTACATCTGCCACCCTATCATCAAACACATTCAACAATCCTTCAAAATACTCACTCCATCTCCTCACTTCACCACGACCTGTTACCTTTTCCTCTTTTGTCCCCTTTACCGATGTTCCTATTTCTTCTCTTATATAATGTATCATCGATAATCATACTGAAGTATTATTGAATATTCTCAATGTTTGCTAATAAATATAATTCATTCCATATAATAAGTATTATCATGGAATATTATTGCTTTTAAAGCTACTCTCGAATACGAAATAAACTGAGAATTATTATACCTTGTCATCAATCGCATGAGCACCATATTGTGAAAGAAGCATACGCGTCTCCCAGTTGGTGAATCATTTACTAGTTTGTAGAGAGAGATTCTTTCCCTCCCTCTCCCCTGTCTTTCTCCCCTCTCCCGAGAGAATTCCTCTTGTGAGCAGCTGTTCCATATCTACAGAGTTTTATTCTAGTCCATTAGCGAGACTAGAACTAAAAGCCTTCCGTCCTTTTAACTCTCCAATCATCACTTCTCTCCAACAATTCCTTTCCGTCCATCGTGATGTTCTCTCTCTCTCTCTCTCTCTCTCTCTCTCTCTCTCTCTCTCTCTCTCTCTCTCTCTCTCTCTAGGTCCTGAGGGCACATGGGTGTGGACTGTGGGACTTCAGTGTGTGGACTTGAGGACCTGGGGTGTGGATTGGGGGACTTGGGGTATGAAATGGAGGATCTCAGGGAGAGTAGAGAGGGGTACTTGGGTGTGTACTGAGGCGGGACCTGGGGCGTGGACTGGTAGCCACAGACCAGGGAGGTATATTCCCGGTACCACCCGCCCGCCTGGGTATGAGGAATGTTTGTGAAGGCTGCGGAGTAAGTAACCTTGTACTTCAGTGCTGTCAAGTGGCACTCCTTTGTCCCCTGGTAGCTACGTTTTCTTCCTGCCTCACCCACACGTGAGCTGCTGGCATTAGTCCCACAAACACACAACCTCTCCGCCACACATACAACACTTGACAACACGTAACTCACACAAATCGTTCTTCATAACTCCACATTACCCTGCGGTGAGGTGAGTGGTGTGCATTAGTCCTGCCTCTTCTGAGAATCTGGTGGTAAGTATACGTAAGTACTCTGTTCCGTAGGGTATAACCTGACCCCCAGCCACCGCTCTCATGGCCTGTCTGCATGCGTCCCTCACCACCAGGTGCCTGGACGCGTCGCACGCCAGGGGGGGGTTGCTGCTGTTTCCCATAGGTGGTGTGTGGGGGCCAGCCACACGAGGAGTGACCGTCATCATACCTCTGGGTTTTTTTTTCCTAGAACAGCACAGCTCCTGATTCTCCTTCGTTCTTCATTCTTTCCTAATCCTACAACTTCCCTACCTAAAGAAAATACAAATGATACGTCTTTAAACACCTGTGGACTGTAAATGATGTCCAGTGGCTGTAATTTGGATGTGTATCTGCCCACGTTATGTCGGTCATTGTAACATACAGTTGACTGGCTACAAGAGAATAGAAAATGAAAGGGATGATAGAGTGAGAGTGATAGAGAGATAATAGATAATAGATAATGACGCGTAATAAGAAGGTCAGACAAACCAGGGTAGGTAATGTTAGAAAGTTGCTGAGGGGGAACATCTGGTGTTGCCTGAACACACGAGTCAATAACACAGCTGACACAGGAGGGAGTCAGGACTGGGGGCAACACCAGCAGGTCCTCTGGACATATATATGGCTCTGGTCTTCATACAAACTACTGAAGATAAAAAAAAAAAATAAAATTATCCACTGAAAATAATCTTAATATCCTGTTATTAAGATGGAGGATTATATAGATATAGAGTAACGCAGTAACTATTTTCTGATTGTATTTTACCGCCTGGTAGTACATACATATGACTGAGCAGCACCCGGTCATAAAGGCGGCCGGGGCGCCACCAATCAGGAGAGCATTACGGGGACACACACACAGTGTGACCCCCCAACAGAACCATTCAATTACGTAAGGCCATTCTAGACAAGAGAGTGGAGCCCAACCCTGTACAATTGTTCATATAAATCATGACTAATGGCAGTTACACTCCAATAGAATTTCCGAAGTTAAATTACAGTGTCTAGTGTTGAGTTACAGTGTCCAGCGTTGAGTTACAGTGTCCAGCGTTTGAGTTACACTGTCCAGCGTTGAGTTACAGTGTCCAGCGTTGAGTTACAGTGTCCAGTGTTAAATTACAGCGTCCAATGTTGGATCACACCTTCATGTGTTAAATTACAGCTTGTGGTGTTGGCGTAACCTCAGTCTACATCAAGAGTTATGATCTGAAGAACTACAACCCTTACTGCCTGGTTGTGGGACTTCCCGGGGCCTTACGGGGTGGGTGGTTGTCCCCGGGGCCTTACGGGGTGGGTGGTACTTCCCGGGGCCTTACGGGGTGGGTGGTTGTCCCTGGGGCCTTACGGGGTGGGTGGTTGTCCCCGGGGCCTTACGGGGTGGGTGGTTGTCCCCGGGGCAAATATCACATCCAAGTTCGACGACTCAACGTTGCATGAAGTTCATACCGTCATGCACCACAAGGGAAAACAATTTCTTGTTGTTAACATCCACAGACGAGCAGGATTAATGTGTAGCGCCAGACGCAACATGAATGTTATTGCTTTTTTTGTCTCGTATCGTCTAACAATGACTGAGGCACAGCTGAGAATAGTTCACTTCTTTCGATTACTGTCTATTTCTCTATCTGTCTGTGTACATGTCCCCGTGTCTCTCTGTCTGTGTACATTCTGTCTATCTATGCATGCGATAATCTGTCTATGTTTGTCGTCCTTTCTATCAGTCTGTCTAGCATCAGATATATCTATGTATCTTCATACCTGTCCCTCCAGTATGTTTAATCTGCCTCGCTATATAGATATATCTATATAAAATGTCTTTCTCCATCTGTCTGCGTATAGCATCTATCCCTCTCCTTAAACGTATATCAAAATGTTTATCTGAATGTGTATATATTTCTATCCACATCCCTGACCCCCCCCCCCCCAGGTGACACAGAAGCCCACAAGATGACCCTCTGTATACATACACCCTCTCCCTCTACACCCACATTATGACCCCCCCCCCCCTCCCTCGCTCCACACACCCTCCCATACAACCCCTCCATAGTGAGTCCATGAGAACAGCAAGTGACCTAGGAAGTGGACTGGGGGACCAGGGATGTGGACTGGGGGACCAGGGGTGTGGACTGGGGGAGCACAAATAAGAGATGAGACAAAAGCGACCTGGCTTGTCGTCAGCTAGACACACACACACACACACACACACACACACACACACACACACACACACACACACACAAGACACACTTCAAGTCGACTTGCCCAGGTGTTGGGTCGCCGTCTACCATCAAGTCATGGCCAGCACTGTATGTATCTTCCTCCCTCACTACCTCGTCGAAGTACCGGGTCTTGCTCTCATACCAGCACCTCACTACTACTCACACACACACACAGACACACACACACACACACACACACACACACACACACACCTACTCACCCACGGCCAAGGACCTTGTCGGAATGGCCTAACATGTACTGAACGCTGGCTTGCTAAGCTATCTTGAGAGAGAGAGAGAGAGAGAGAGAGAGAGAGAGAGAGAGAGAGAGAGAGAGAGAGAGAGAGAGAGAGAGAGAGAGAGAGAGAGAGAGAGTAGCAGACGACAGCCACTACCAGGGAATACTTTTCCATGTATGTAAACACCATAATTCCTAGTGTAAAAGCTCCACGCTCCGCCATGACCAGCAGCAGCTGTAACCATCATACATGTTATCATACCAGGCGACCACAACTGTATGACGTGTGGTGTGTGTGTGTGTGTGTCACCATACATACATCGTCAAGGTAAACAAACGTACATGTGTGTACTGATACAATTAATACATTCGTGTGTGTGTGTGTGTGTGTGTGTGTGTGTGTGTGTGTGTGTGTGTTTATCAACCAGTATCCACACGAGAACGGCAAGGAGTATGAGCTCTGATGTTCCTTTAATCTACCTAACCAATTTGTATTCAAATCAATGAAATAGAGAAGTACATCTCCTGAGTGTGTTAGAGAATATCATTATATTCATCATCATTTTTGTATACAAGAGTGTCACTTCCTGGTCATTCCGTAGTTTAATTTCCTACATGTCCCAAAATACATTAGCCAGAATGATCTTATACACTACATATCCCACAGTACATTAGCCAGAACTACATATCCCACAGTACACTGGACACAATGATCTTACACACTACATGTCATCACCATCTTTCCGTCAGAGTGTGTTAAGCCACCACGTCAATCACTTCATCACAACACCACGTCTATACAGTGTACTACAACATATTTATAACCACCTGGGGAGCTTGGGTTATTAAGCCACCACGTTAATAACTTCATCACAACACCACGTCTATACAGTGTACTACAACATATTTATAACCACCTGGGGAGCTTGGGTTATTACTGGTGGCATGCATCTCTGGGGTGGGGGGGTTGTGGCTATGTCTAGAACAGGTGGGTAATGGTGTGGGGGTGTGGGTGTGGGGTGATGTCTGGTCCCACGTAGCTCTGTACCTCACTATGTCTGAGACACTTCCATTCTCTCTCTCTCTCTCTCTCTCTCTCTCTCTCTCTCTCTCTCTCTCTCAGTATACTGTATCAGGATATACGCTGTGCTCGCATGCTGTACCAGGGGCCACCCTGGCGTTTAATACCTCCCTCTGAGTATGCTATAATACAGTACCCCTGATATGTTCTACCGTCTCCTACTATACTGCACTTAAGATATGCTACGTCTCTCAACAGACTTTACTACAGGTGCGATAGACTTGCCTGAGAGCAGATGAAACGTCTCCAGCCACTTGACAGACACACAGACACACACACACACACACACACACACACACACACACACACACACCGGCCACATACCTGCCTCAGATTATGTTAGGCAGCTGCTATAATGAGACAAGAGCATTGGCGAGACGAGACGATCTCTGGCGAGACTTCTCCATTACGTTTTCCCGGGACAGTTACAAGTCTGGTCTTTGCGTTCTGTCGAAGGGTAATTCTGTTGGTATTGTGGATAGCATATGTGTATGCACTGTATAACTATGTATACACGAGGCCAGGTACGCATACATGGTACTAGGTATGTGCAAGTTGTATACATGGCAACAGGTATGTATCTTTGCCAGTGGTATGTATACATGGTATTCTTAATGGGGGTATATACATGCCTTAAGGTGGAGAGTGGAGAATGTGAGGGAGGAATTACTTTACGCAAGTTCTTATGATGGTGGTAGGAGGCGACAGGAGTGGCTGGGAGAAATGCTGAGGTGAGAGAGAGAGAGAGAGAGAGAGAGAGAGAGAGAGAGAGAGAGAGAGAGAGAGAGAGAGAGAGAGAGAGAGAGAGAGAGAGAAACCTAACCACTCCACGTTATATATAAAAGTACACGTGGATGATGAAATTCGTGTGACACGTAGATGATGAAGTTCGTGTGACACATGGATGATGAGGTTGGATGAAGTTCGTGTGGCAGGTGGATGACGAACCTGAGTCTTAAGACACGTCATGAGGACGGGTGAGAGCGGATGCGCTGACCACCAGGCAGGACAGAAGCTGAGAGAGAAGGTGCCGAGGAAGGCAACGAGGAAAGTACCAGAATGAAGAGAGAAGAGTGAGGAGTGATCTGATCACAGACTCTTTTTAAGATTTTCGAGAGACGTATTGATAGAGGAACCAGAGAACGTAATATGAAGTTACACAACGAAGTTGTTAAGAAATGTACTACATATCTGCCACGTTACACACACACACACACACACACACACACACACACACACACCGGCCGTGACGTCAAAGCAACTACCGAACTACCATCAAGGGCATCACAACAACAACAACAACAACAACAACAAAACACATCAGGTACAAACAAATTAAAACAGTTTTGTGTCAGTTTCCAAACTGGGTCTGTTTTTATGTCTTCATTCAATACATTTAGAGAAAAAAAAATTACATGATCATACGTCTGGCAGGAGAGCTGATGGTTGACATGTGTATACCATTAAGATAACGAGTCGTTACGGCCAGACTACCAGGGTTGGGTAATTAACACAAGCGCTAATGAGACACTGATTACATAATGACCGTCTTGTCTCTAGGAGGGAAACAATATATAACTTTATCAAGAGATTAAGCAATGGAATTACTATAAAGTAATTATCATAAAATAATGTAATCATTATGTAAGGAATGTAATTATCATAAAGTAATGAAATTATTATAAAGTAATGTAATATTACAAAGTAACGTCATTATTATAAAGTAAAGTAATCATAACAGAGTAATTGAATCATTATAATATAATCATTATAAAGTAATATAATCATTATAAGGTAATGTAATCATAGTAAAGTATCAATTATTATAAAGCAATGGAATTGTTATAAAGCATGGAATTATAATAAAGTAATGGAATCATAATAAAGTATGGTATTATAAAGTAATGGAATTATCATAAAGTAATGGAATTATAATAAAGTAAAGGAATTACGATAAGGTAATGGAGTTATCATAAAGTAATGTAATTAATATAAAGTAATGTAATTATTATAAAGTAGGGAATTATCATAAAGTAATGGAATCATTATAAAATATGGAAATATCATAAAGTAATGGAATTATTATAAAGTAATGGAATTATTGTAAAGTAATGGAATTATTTCATATTTGTCATATACTCGACAACTGTAATTCTCATCAGATAATAAAGTTTTTAATACCTTAACATTAATATCAATATTCAACAATTTATTTAGAATTAGATATGTTTTTAAATCTTCCATATTCTCACCTTGGCTTTTAGTGATAATAAATAATATTTATTGCCTCGTCCAGACCTCATAGAAAACGGTATTTTATGTCATCTACCAGCAATAAATTTCCTTTCTTGCCTACAAGAAAAATACATTAGGTGGCAGCCATGAATGCTGCAAAATACATTAGCGTGAAATATTCTGCCTCGGGGAAAGTTGCTAATATCACTTTTACTGTATCTCAGACTTTAAGGTAAATACATCTGGGACAAATTAAGTTCAAGTGACAGAAGTTAAGGACAGTAACATACACGAGCGGTGAACTCATGGCTGCTGGATGAAGGCATCTCCATACATGAATATTATTCAGTGAAAGAAGATTCGTCATGAAGACAAGCGAGAGTGAGTGAGCGAGATCCTTAGTGTGCCTAGAGTACTGCGTGTGGGTCGCCCGCTGTGTCTGGCGCCTGCGTACTGTACTGGGCGACGGAGGGAGGGGGGGGAGGGTAACTCCCTGGGTCACGCCTGGTCACATCCTGTCCTGTACCAGTCCTGGTCACGACCAACCCTCTCAGGTCTGCTGTGTCATCCACACACACACACACACACACACACACACACACACATGGTTCTCCCTGACAGACCTGCAGGCCATCCAACCATGGATGAACAACCCCCCCCCTCCCCCCCAAGACAGTTTGCACCCCCTCCCCCAGCAAGTCATCCACTTCACACTGACTGAACCACTCCACAACTTTCTACTGTGTGGGTGTCTGTGTATCTTTCTACTGTGTGGGTGTCTGTGTATCTTTCTACTGTGTGGGTGTCTGTGTATCTTTCGACTGTGTGGGTGTCTGTGTATCTTTCGACTGTGTGGGTGTCTGTGTATCTTTCTACTGTGTGGGTGTCTGTGTATCTTTCTACTGTGTGGGTGTCTGTGTATCTTTCTCTCGTGTACGCTTGAAATACATCCCTATTTTTCTCTTGTCGTTCTAAGAACCCTAGCGTGTGGACTGTACTGTTTGTTTCCCCTGTGTCTATTTCACAGCTATCGAGAGGGATGTACAGACATGAGTGTAGCAAGGTCTGAGGGTGAGAGTAGATAGTGTGAGATCAAAGTGTTCATTGCGCCTCTCTCACATTCACGTTTAATCCAAGGTTTGTAAGTGTCCTTGAATGTGAAGTGGGGAGGAATGTGTAATATGTGTTGCGCTGTGTGTTGAGCAGTGCTTTGATCAAGCCCTGGCCATACTGGGGTGTTCAGGTCCCCCCAGCAGTCCTGGCCATACTGGGGTGTTCAGGACTTACAGTACAATCCAGGCGGGGGAGGGTGAGGGGAAGGGGCAGGGGGAGGGGGAGGGGGAGGGGAAGGGGCAGGGGGAGGGTGAGGGGAAGGGGCAGGGGGAGGGGGAGGGTGAGGGGGAGGAGGAGGGTGAGGGGGAGGGGGAGGGGAGGGGGAGGGGGAGGGGGAGGAGGTAAGTTGTGAAGATAAACATCACCAGATGGCGCCCCCCCTCCCCCCCCACACCAAGTCCTTAATGCCCAAGTTGGGTCATGTGCCGGGGACTCCCCCAACACCTGCCCCCTTCTCCAACCACCATCACTCCCACACCCCTACCACTCCTCATGCAACCCCCACCATCCCTCCATCAACCCCCACCATCCCTCCATCAACCCACACCATCCCTCCATCAACCCCCACCATCCCTCCATCAACCCCCACCATCCCTCCATCAACCCCCACCATCCCTCCATCAACCCCCACCATCCCTCCATCAACCCCCACCATCCCTCCATCAACCCCCACCACCCCACCATCAACCCCCACCATCCCTCCATCAACCCCCACCACCCTACCATCAACCCCCACCATCCCTCCATCAACCCCCACCACCCCACCATCAACCCCCACCATCCCTCCATCAACCCCCACCATCCCTCCATCAACCCCCACCATCCCTCCATCAACCCCCACCATCCCTCCATCAACCCCCACACCCCATCATCAACCCCCATCCTCCATCAACCCCACCACCCCACCATCAACCCCCACCATCCTCCATCAACCCCACCATCCCTCCATCAACCCCACCATCCCTCCATCAACCCCCACCATCCTCCATCAACCCACACCATCCTCCATCAACCACACCATCCCTCCATCAACCCCCACCATCCTCCATCAACCCCCACCATCCTCCATCAACCCCCACCATCCTCCATCAACCCCCACCATCCTCCATCAACCGCACATCCCTCCATCAACCCCACTACCCCACCATCAACCCCCACCATCCTCCATCAACCCCACCATCCCCCCATCAACCCCCACCATCCTCCATCAACCCACACCATCCTCCATCAACCCACACCATCCCTCCATCAACCCCCACCATCCCTCCATCAACCCCACCATCCTCCTCCATCAACCCCCACCATCCCTCCATCAAACCCCCACCATCCCTCATCAACCCACCATCCCCCCATCAACCCCTCACCCCACCCCTCCATCAACCCCCCCATCCCTCCATCAACCCCCACCATCCCCATCAACCCCCACCATCCCTCCATCAACCCCCACCATCCCTCATCACCAACCCCACCCCCACCCCCCCCATCAACCCCCACCATCCCCCCCATCAACCCCCACCACCCCTCCATCAACCCCACCACCCCCCATCAACCCCCACCATCCCTCCATCAACCCCCACCACCCCACCATCAACCCCCCCATCCCTCCATCAACCCCCACCATCCCTCCATCAACCCACACCATCCCTCCATCAACCCCCACCATCCCTCCATCAACCCCACCATCCCTCCATCAACCCCCACCATCCCTCCATCAACCCCCACCATCCCTCCATCAACCCCCACCATCCTCCATCAACCCCCACTACCCCCATCAACCCCACCATCCCTCCATCAACCCCCACCACCCACCATCAACCCCCACCATCCCTCCATCAACCCCCACCATCCCTCCATCAACCCCCACCATCCCTCCATCAACCCCCACCATCCCTCCATCAACCCCCACTATCCTTCCATCAACCCCCACCATCCCTCCATCAACCCCCACCATCCCTCCATCAACCCCCACCATCCCTCCATCAACCCCCACCATCCCTCCATCAACCCCCACCATCCCTCCATCAACCCCCACCATCCCTCCATCAACCCCCACCATCCCTCCATCAACCCCCACCATCCCTCCATCAACCCCCACCATCAACCCCCACCATCAACCCCCACCATCAACCCCCACCATCCCTCCATCAACCCCCACCACCCCACCATCAACCCCCACCATCCCTCCATCAACCCCCACCATCCCACCATCAACCCCCACCATCCCTCCATCAACCCCCACCATCCCCCTTCCTCCCTCACGCGTCAGTCGTCCCCAACAATCGTCGTCGTCTCAATACACACATTCCGATATTCCGGTTATGGTCGGAACTACAGTCACACTGCATCAGAGTGTCGTCCTTACTGACAACACGAATCTATCCTGGGGCATTACGGTGCAATACCTCCGATAGGTGTAAGTTTGATCGACGTTCATACCCACGTAACGACGGATTGTCGCCCTTACAAGCACCTTGTATTGTTTAGGGCAACAGAGCTCCATACTCGCAGCTCGTGTGCTTAGGGTCAGCAGCAGTCAGTTACTCCCGGGATTATCACCCTTACTAAACCCATAATCCTCCAGGAAGCAATATGTATCACGAGCACTTGTCATTACCGTCGATACCGACATAATTCCACTCGGGAATATCACCCTCTCCAGTAGGATGCTCCGCCCGGGGCACCACAGTGCTCCACCACACCCGACGGAGTTGGGGAGGGAAGGGAGGGGAGGGAGGGAGGGAAGGGGGAGGGGAGGGGAGGGGAGGGGAGGGGAGGGAGGGAGGGAAGGGAGGGAGGGGAGGGGAGGGAGGGAGGGAGGGAGGGAGGGAGGGAGGGAAGGAGGGAGGGAGGGAGGGAGGGAGGGGAGGGAGGGGAGGGAAGGGGAGGGAGGGAGGGAGGGGAGGGGAGGGGAGGGGAGGGAGGGAAGGGGAGGGAAGGGGAGGGAGGGAGGGAGGGAGGGAGGGAGGGGGAGGGTTGTTTTATTTCTTTATTTTTCCCGTCTGTGTCCAGTGTATACAGACGCTGTGGCCGGAGCTTTACCACACACGGAACTTTACGGGGAGGGAGCAGCTTTACCGCGGAACTTGACGGGGGAACTTTCTCAACCAACTCATGTAATGAAGCTGTTGATGGTGTGTGTCGGGGGGGGGCTGCCCGGCCGTACTGGTCCTCTGCCTGATGTCTTGTTAGTGGGTGGGTCTGGTGGTGGGTGGGGAGGTGGGTTGGTCTGGTAGGTGGGTGGGGAGGTGGGTTGGTCTGGTAGGTGGGTGGGGAGGTGGGTTGGTCTGGTGGGTGGGGCGGGAGGTGGGTTGGTCTGGTGGGTGGGGAGAAAGGTGGGTGGATCTGGTGGGTGGGGGAAGGGAAGTGGGTTGCTCCTGTGGGTGGGGAGGGTTGTGGGTGGGCCTGTCTGGTAGGTGGGGAGGGAGGTGGGTGAGCCTGCCTGGTAGGTGGGGAGGGAGGTGGGTGAGCCTACCTGGTAGGTGGGGAGGGTGGTGGGTGAGCCTACCTGGTAGGTGGGGAGGGAGGTGGGTGAGCCTGCCTGGTAGGTGGGGAGGGAGGTGGGTGAGCCTGCCTGGTAGGTGGGGAGGGAGGTGGGTGAGCCCGCCTGGTAGGTGGGGAGGGAGGTGGGTGAGCCTGCCTGGTAGGTGGGGAGGGAGGTGGGTGAGCCTGCCTGGTAGGTGGGGAGGGAGGTGGATGAGCTCGCCTGGTAGGTGGGGAGGGAGGTGGGTGAGCCTTCCTGGTAGGTGGGGAGGGAGGTGGGTGAGCTCGCCTGGTAGGTGGGGAAGGTGGTGGGTGAGCCTGCCTGGTAGGTGGGGAGGGAGGTGGGTGAGCCTGCCTGGTAGGTGGGTGAGCCTGCCTGGTAGGTGGGGAGGGAGGTGGGTGAGCTCGCCTGGTAGGTGGGGAAGGTGGTGGGTGAGCTTGCCTGGTAGGTGGGGAGGGAGGTGGGTGAGCCTGCCTGGTAGGTGGGGAGGGAGGTAGGTGAGCTCGCCTGGTAGGTGGGGAGGGAGGTGGGTGAGCCTGCCTGGTAGGTGGGGAGGGAGGTGGGTGAGCTCGCCTGATAGGTGGGGAAGGTGGTGGGTGAGCTTGCCTGGTAGGTGGGGAGGGAGGTGGGTGAGCCCGCCTGGTAGGTGGGGAGGGAGGTGGGTGAGCCTGCCTGGTAGGTGGGGAGGGAGGTGGGTGAGCCCGCCTGGTAGGTGGGGAGGGAGGTGGGTGAGCCTGCCTGGTAGGTGGGGAGGGAGGTGGGTGAGCCTGCCTGGTAGGTGGGTGAGCCCGACTGGTAGGTGGGGAGGGTGGTGGGTGAGCCTGCCTGGTAGGTGGGTGAGCCCGCCTGGTAGGTGGGGAGGGAGGTGGGTGAGCCCGACTGGTAGGTGGGGAGGGAGGTGGGTGAGCCTGCCTGGTAGGTGGGGAGGGAGGTGGGTGAGCCCGCCTGGTAGGTGGGGAGGGAGGTGGGTGAGCCCGACTGGTAGGTGGGGAGGGTGGTGGGTAACATGGTGGCCTGGATGGGGAGGATACGAGGTACCAGGCAGGTGGCAGGCTCCTCCGTTGCCCTCAGGTTCTCTCCCTCCCCCTCACGATCTCCCCCCTCCCCAAGCTCCTCCCACTCCTCAGGCTCCACCCATTTCCTTAAGCTCCTCCCATCAACTTCAGACTCATCCCCCTTACCCTCCAGTTCCCGGGTCGTTATCTTCAGGCTCCTCCCCCTTATTTCAGTATCCTCCCGCTTATTTCAGGATCCCCCCCCCCCCTACTTTCAGGCTCCATACAGCGTCTTCAAGCTCCCCTCCTTACCTTCAGGCCCTTACCATTATCTTGTGGTTTATCCTCTTAAATCTAGCCACCTCCCATTCCCTCCAGGCTCCTCCCATTACCCTTAGACTCTACCCTCTGCATTCAGGCTCCTCCCATTTCACCCTCAAGCACTCCTCCCATCCTCAAGCTCCTCCCTCTAACTCCAAGCATCCTCCCTTACTTTAAGGCTCCTCCTCCTTCTTACCTTCAAAACTTTCCCCTTCCCTTCAGGCTCCGCCCCATGTTCATCTCTTCTCTCAGGTTCGTCCCCCTTAAATCAAGGCTTCTCCCTCCCTCTACCATCAGACTCTTCCCTTACCTTCAGATATCCCTACTCCTCTAGGCTCCTCCCCTTCTCTCTAGTCCCCTCCCCTCGTACCATCAAGCTCCTCCCCTTCCCTTAAGGCCTCCCCTCTCTCCTCCCCTCCCCTCCTCTCCCCCACTTCCATTCTCTCCCCTTGAGTTCATGATCTTCATCTCTTATTTCAAGCTTTCTTATCCTCTTCCAGTTCCTTCCCCCAACACCCCGGTTCCTCCCCCTACTATCATCTTCTACCCCGCCCACCTTCAGACCCCTCCCCTGACCTTCAGGGCCCCTCCCCTTCACCTTCCTTCATATTCTTTATTATTCCCTGCTCCTCCCCGCCCTCCCTCCCCTTCCATTTAACCCCACCCATTCCTTTAAACATCTACCTTTCCGTAAGTTCCTCCCTTTTCCTGCGATTCATCCTACACCCCCCCCCACCCCATTACCTGCCCTTTAATTGGATCCTCCTGTATTATCCTAGGCTCCTCCTACCCCTTCCCTAAAACTCCTCCCACTACCCCCCCCTCCCCCGTCCTCTAAGCTCCTCCCCATTAGCTTAAGCCCCTCCCACTCTCGCCGGAAGCGTAGGTTCCGGCCGTCGGAGCGAGTCAGTATCTCGTGAGCCGTCGGCGTGACCACATACCCGTCCTCTGCCGCGTCTGGGTCCACCCATGCTCCTGCTCGCAGCTGCCTCGCGTCCTGCACGCCCTCGCGACCTGCTGTGCCGTCCTGCACGCCCTCACGACCTGCTGTGCCGTACTGCACGGTCTCACGAAGGTCTCGGAATTAGTGGTGAAAATACACTAAAAAACAGCAACAATTTGAAAGTGTTCAGGAAGTAGGAAACTGTTGAGTCGTTGGCCTGAGTGCTTGCTATTTATAAAGCAATTCGAAAGTATATATATATATATATATATATATATATATATATATATATATATATATATATATATATATATATATAGCTTTGATTCATGTACCGTTGTATGAAGGTTTGAGACTTGTGTAATTAGCTCAACTTGTGTCCAGGATGGATCCGTGTGTGACGTATACTACGCTAACATTAGCGGCGGATTTCATAAAAAGTTTTAGCGTCGAGAGTTCGTGTAAAGCTCTCCGGTTTGCAGCAGCGGAAATTGATTCCGAGATATTGGTTTTGTGTCCTGGGTTGGTAGTGCTTCAGTATGTGTCCTGGGATGTCAGTGCCGCTGCTCGGTGCGTCCTGGGTGGTAGTGCTACATTAGGTGTCCAGGGTTGGTAGCGCTGTGTCTTGAGTTGATATTACTGCACTGTGTGTCCTGGATTGGCTGTGCTTCGCTGTGTGTCGTGGGCTGGTACTGCTGTAATGTGTCCTGGGCTGGTAGTACTGCACTTTGTCTGGCGCTGGTAATGGTGAACTGTGTGTCCTGGGCTGGTTGTACTGCACTTTGTCCGGCGCTGGTAACGCTGACTATGTGTCCTGGGCTGGTAGTACTGCACTTTGGTCGAGGCTGGCAGAGCTCAACTGTGCGTCCTGGGTTAGTAGCACTGAAGAATGGCCGGAGTTAATTATGCAGCATTGTGTCCTGGGCTGGTAGTAATGTACTGTGTCCTGGGCTGGTAGTGCTGCACTTTGTCCTGGGCTGGTAGTACTTCACTGTGTCCTGGGCTGGTAGTGCTGCACTTTGTCCTGGGCTGGTAGTAATGTACTGTGTCCTGGGCTGGTAGTGCTGCACTTTGTCCTAACCAGGTAGTGCTGCACTGTGTCCTGGGCTGGTAGTAATGTACTGAGTCCTGGGCTGGTAGTAATGTACTGTGTCCTGGGCTGGTAGTGCTGCACTGTGTCCTGGACTGGTAGTACTGCACTGTGTCCTGGGCTGGTAGTGCTGCACTGTGTCCTGGGCTGGTAGTGCTGCACTGTGTCCTGGGCTGGTAGTGCTGCACTGTGTCCTGGGCTGGTAGTACTTCACTGTGTCCTGGGCTGGTAGTAATGTACTGTGTCCTGGGCTGGTAGTGCTGCACTGTGTCCTGGACTGGTAGTGTTGCATTGTGTCCTGGGCTGGTAGTAATGTACTGTGTCCTGGGCTGGTAGTGCTGCACTGTGTCCTGGACTGGTAGTGTTGCATTGTGTCCTGGGCTGGTAGTAATGTACTGTGTCCTGGGCTGGTAGTGCTGCACTTTGTCCTGGGCTGGTAGTGCTGCACTTTGTCCTGGGCTGGTAGTGCTGCACTGTGTCCTGGGCTGGTAGTGCTGCACTGTCCTGACCAGGTAGTGCTGCACTGTGTCCTGGGCTGGTAGTACTGCAATATGTCCTAGGCTGGTAGTACTGCACTGTGTCCTGGGCTGCTAGTGCTGCACTTTGTCCTGGGCTGGTAGTGCTGCACTGTGTCCTGGGCTGGTAGTGCTGCACTGTGTCCTGACCAGGTAGTGCTGCACTGTGTCCTGGACTGGTAGTACTGCAATGTGTCCTTTGCTGGTAGTGCTGCAATGTGTCCTGGGCTGATAGTGCTGCAATGTGTCCTGGGCTGGTAGTGCTGCACTGTGTCCTGGGGTAGTAGTGCTGCACTGTGTCCTGGCCAGGTAGTGCTGCACTGTGTCCTGGGCTGGTAGTACTGCAATGTGTCCTGGGCTGGTAGTGCTGCAATGTGTCCTTTGCTGGTAGTGCTGCAATGTGTCCTGGGCTGGTAGTACTGCAATGTGTCCTGGGCTGGTGGTGCTGCACTGTGTCCTGGCCAGGTAGTGCTGCACTGTGTCCTGGGCTGGTAGTACTGCACTGTGTCCTGGGCTGGTAGTGCTGCACTGTGTCCTGGGCTGGTAGTACTGCAATGTGTCCTGGGCTGGTAGTGGTGCACTGTGTCCTAACCAGGTAGTGCTGCACTGTGTCCTGGGCTGGTAGTACTGCAATGTGTCCTTTGCTGGTAGTGCTGCAGTGTGTCCTGGGCTGGTAGTACTCCAATGTGTCCTGGGCTGGTAGTGCTGCACTGTGTCCTAACCAGGTAGTGCTGCACTGTGTCCTGGGCTGGTAGTACTGCAATGTGTCCTGGGCTGGTAGTGGTGCACTGTGTCCTAACCAGGTAGTGGTGCACTGTGTCCTAACCAGGTAGTGCTGCACTGTGTCCTGGGCTGGTAGTACTGCAATGTGTCCTGGGCTGGTAGTACTGCAATGTGTCCTGGGCTGGTAGTGGTGCACTGTGTCCTAACCAGGTAGTACTGCACTGTGTCCTGGGCTGGTAGTACTGCAATGTGTCCTGGGCTGGTAGTGGTGCAGTGTGTCCTAACCAGGTAGTGCTGCACTGTGTCCTGGGCTAGTAGTGCTGCAGTGTGTCCTCGGCTGATAGTGTTGCACTGTCCTAACCAGGTAGTGCTGCACTGTGTCCTGGGCTGGTAGTACTGCACTTTGTCCTGACACTGACCAGGTAGCGGTGCAGTGTCCTGGGCTGGTAGTGCTGCACTGTGTCCCGACCAGGTAATGCTGCACTGTGTCCTGGGCTGGTAGTGGTGCAGTGTATCCTGACCAGAGGTAGTGCTGTACTGTGTCCTGGGCTGGTAGTGCTGCACTTTGTCCTGACCAGGTAGTGCTGCACTGTGTCTTGGGCTGGTTCTGCTTCACTTATCTAATTCCCTATTTCTATCAACATCACAAACTACCAAGATTTGGGAAGGGCGTCCCACATTCGTGGGGTCCCATCTCTTGATCATCATCTAGCACCACACAGCTGTTTCAACTAATATAGGCTCTCGTCCAACACAGCTTCACTCCTCGCTATATCCCGTTCATCCTCCACTCCCATACCATAATAATACTTCCACATTTTCTATCAAGATTTCTTGCTCAGTTTCGTATTACGTCTAATGGTTTTCTCCCTTGATCTTTCTAAGGCTTGTTACGTGTTCACATCCTCAAACCGATTAGAAATTTAAGGTTACAACTAACGCAACATTTACTTTTCTCTCTTTTATTATGGTCAAGTTGATAACCTCTAACCTCTCTCTATATCTCAGCTTGTTTGTTTCGGGTACCATCTTTGTTGTCCTCCTCTAGACTGCCTCTGTTAGTTCTTTGTGCTTTTATAACCATCGTCTCGTTTACTGTGTCCGGAAGTCGGGGTTTTGACGACAATTTAGTCACAGTGTTTCTTCCCAAGTCCCTCAGTGTCTGCATAGATTCCTGGAGTTTACCTCCAGCTGGATGATGTTTGTATCAACGTCTAATTTCACTTGTGTCCAAATCCTCGTCTACCGTATATTTACTCAGGTTAAATGTCGTCAGCCATGTGTCATACTGTCTAGGTCCCCTTGTAGGTTGATGCAGTTCTCCTCATTCTTTACTCCCCTCGCGTACAAGTCCATTCCTCCTTGGCATGCCATTGAAATTGACCATTACGGGCAGCGGTCCCAGGACCAAGCCCTGTGGTGACCCTACCCTACTTCTAGAAGACTCCTTCGTCACGTGTGTTGTTTCCTGCCGCTCAGGTTATTTTCTCCCTATTGGCCCATATTCCTGCTTGGAGAACCAGCTGCTCCTCCAGCCTCCTGTATGGTATAGTGTCAAACGTTTTCAGGCAGTTCAGACTCAGACACTCGACCCAGTCTTCCCTCTTGTCTCCAGCAGATGTAAGAGGTTAGTTGGTCATGACCTTCTCCTGACCCTGTGTTGTCCTTCCTGTGCAAGTACCAGTCATCCATTCGTTTCCCTGATCATCTTCTCCAGTGTTTCATAGGTCACCCTCGAGAGAGGTACAGATATGTAGTTCATCGTGACTTCCTCATCTCCTTTCTTAAAGAAAATTACGACATTTACACTCTCTTACCTTGACACTTTACCTTCCTACAGTGACATCTTGAACGTTTCAAGTGGCCTCTCATGAGTACCTGTACACATCTTCAGTACAGAGGGAGGAACGTCTTCTGGTTCATGTGTCATATATGGATCAAGATCCTTTGACAGCCAGTTTATATCTTCCCTAGATACTTCACTGCTCTCTAGGACCTCCTCCACGTCCCTGGCGTTGGGACTACAGTGTCTTCCACTATGATAACACTGTTGAACATGTCACCGAGTTCCTCTCATGTTTCTCTATCATTCTTTACAAAACCCTTCCCTCTGAGTGCCGTAGCCTGATTACCTGCTCTTTAACTGACAATTTTTTCCTAACGAATTTATGGAAATGCTTTGGATTCTCCTCAGCCCCGTGCAAAATATTTTTTTCATAGTTTCTCTGTTCCTCGTTCCTTATCCTGCTTTACTCACTCATTCCTTGTACCTCTCTCTCACCTGCTGGCTGACTGTGGTGTCTATATCTGTGCCACACTACATCCCTGAGCTGCTCCTCCTCCACTTTGTGACATCTTTCATTGAACCACATCTTTCTCTTGTATCATAACTTTACATCTGCAGCTAAACTTACCCATGTTCCTAGTACATTGTAAACTTCACAGGACCTTCCATAACAGTGGCTACACAACTCCACTTCCATATTTATCTTACCAAAGAAAGTCCTAAATTCTGGATGGGTATTTTCCTGTCATCTTCACCTCTCCTTATTTACCACATCCATGATGACAGTGTAAGAATCGCATGATCACTTTTACCAAACTGTGTATACACGTATGATATCCTCAGTTTCCAGGTTATTATATGTCAAGATAAAACTACCTCATTACCAGTACTTTACCATCATCTCGGGGAAGTGTTCTGTTCATTCAAAACCATTTTGCTTGTTTCTTGATTATCGTCTTTGTATATT
Organism: Panulirus ornatus; assembly: GCF_036320965.1. Lineage (NCBI taxonomy): Eukaryota > Metazoa > Arthropoda > Malacostraca > Decapoda > Palinuridae > Panulirus > Panulirus ornatus. Next base: position 34,864,440 of record NC_092230.1, read on the forward strand.
CATTTAGTGTCACCAAAAATTCTTTAAGAGTCCTGTGTATCATCAGCATTTCTATGCATTTCTTTGTTACAGTTATTCTTCCCGTCATATTGTTCATGGATCATTATTCATCAGTATTTCCTGAAACATTATCATCCCTTATCAAGAGGACCAATCCTCCTCCTCCTTCTCCTCCTCCTCCCATCTCTTTCCTCTCCTTCTTATCATGTATTCCTCTGGACAGACTAAATTAGATCTTATTTTATTACCAAGCATCGTCTCCATTATCCCAAATATGTCAGATATGTTTTTCCTACACTCGGTTCTTGAACTCGTTTTCTTTATCATCATCCACAACCAGTTTATCCACATTCATCTGTGTTATCATCCATCCTACACTGACCTCATCTAACATCCTACAGTGACCTCATGTAACATCCTACAGTGACCTCATCTAACATTCCTGACCTCAGTAGGGAGTGGCGGGGCTACTTACCTTCCCCGGCTTCTCTTGATGTCTCATTTTACAACCTACTCACCAAACTCATCACTTGTCCCTGGTCCTTCCCTGGGTCGGTCTGTCACCTCCTTGTTTGCAAGTATCTTCACCTGCGACACTACTGCGTCTCCTGGCTACATAACCCTCACACTGAAGGTAATCCTTACTGGTCGTCCCCTGATGTCTTCATTACGACTTACAATTGTTTTTTCTCTCTTTTAACACAGACATTTCCTCTGGTGTGTCTGGCTGCCTCCAGCAGTTATCTTAATCAGTATTTCATTCTTCTCCAGACTTTCATTTTATGACCTGAATGTGATCGTCTTGCAGTACAAAATTCATCCACAACTTACGTCTACTGACGTCTCCTTACGTCTACTGACGTCTCCTTACGTCTACTGACGTCTTCTTACGTCTACTGACGTCTTCTTACGTCTACTGACATCTTCTTACATCTATAGACGTTTTCTTACTTCTACTGACGTCTTCTTACGGCTACTGAAGTCTTCTTACGTCTATTGACGTCTTCTTACGTCTACTGAAGTGTTCTTACGTCTACTGACGTCTTCTTACGTCTACTGAAGTGTTCTTACGTCTACTGACGTCTTCTTACTTCTACAGACGTCTTCTTACGTCTACTGACGTCTTCTTACGTCTACCGACGTCTTCTTACGTCTGTTGACGTCTTCTTACTTCTACCGACGTCTTCTGTCCCTCTCGTTTCACCAGCGTTCTCAGTTGTGGCGCTACTCACTTGTTGGCTCAGACCTGCATCATGGCTTCATCAACCTACGGCTCTTCCTAATATCCACATCTTCGCCAACAACGTTCATCCTACTCATACCACACTTTCATCAACCTTCCGCTGAACAAGGCCCCATATCCTTCCATGATTGTCCTGTTTCCTGCAGTGTATATCACCTTCTCTTTAAGCTTCACTTTATATAATTCACTCTCCCTCTGTTTCAGTGTCCCCCAAGATCTCTGTTCCTCAGCATGTCAGCAACCTCCAGTCTTGGTGGTTAACCTCAGAAATCTGCTCCCTGTCTCCTGTCCCTGTTCTCAGCAGTGTACAGTTATGGTTTATGTCCTCGGGGTTCATATATCACAACCTGTGCAGAGCCCACGCGACGACTTCCTCCAACACCCTCCGCTAAACGTTATCTTCTTTTCCTCCACTCATTTTCTTTCTGAACTCTAACTCTAACTCTAACTCTCTCTCTCTCTCTCTCTCTCTCTCTCTCTCTCTCTCTCTCTCTCTCTGGTTTCGTCCACTGTGATTCTGATTTCATTTCGTACCTTCTCAATTTTCTCTTTCGTGTGATTATATTTTCGTGATGTGTGGTTACATGCCATCAGGTCCTTAGTTCATTCATCCATATCGTGTGGCTTCTGATCCTGTTTGTGAGTCAATGATAACATTCTCACCAGTTGATGGTGTCAGCTCCATCATTCATCCATCAGTATCCCCATCATTCATCCATCAGCATCCTCATCATTCATCCTTCATTTCTCCTCGTGAATAACAGGAAGCTACTCTTCACGTAGCTTCCTTTCCCTCGTCTGACTCAGTTTTTTTTTTTTGCCTCCAGCTCTCCAGCCTAGCCAGCCAGGGTCAGGGTTTACACTATACCTGCTCGCAATTCTTAGTTTCAACACAGAGTAATGGAAACCCTCACACAAAACTGTAGTACAGCCCTGTTCACTCCCCCTAGGCTTGTAAAAGCTCACAGACCAGGTCGTGTACCAAGGGAGGAGGAGTATATCATGGAGAATTTTTTGGGGAGTGGCGCCACGGCACAGTCGAGTCTCTACGGTTAACAATTGATAAAAGATCTTTTTTTCTTTCACATAACCTCGACTTCAGTGTTTCATTTTTTCTTTTCATAAACCTCTTAATTACTTGAACCCCCCCCCAAAAAAAATCGCTTCTTCTCTTCTGGTGATCACAGATAAAACCAATCATCACCAATATGCCAGACATCACATGTCAGTACGCCTGTTGGAATCCCTCCCTCTCTCTCCCTCTCTCTCTCGTCCGCCTCAACTTCAAAGCTCTCTCACAAGACTCCAGTTTGCCACAGGGAAATGCATTCACGAGTCCCTCTGGCATCTCCTCCATCCCCTTACCGGTACCGCTGGACTGATGATGATGATGAACATAGCCTGCATCCTCTCCAACATATGAGATCTCCTGTATACACTCGTCTCTCTTCACATTTTGTATAATTGCTACTTGTGCTGTACGGGGGAGGGAGCTCTATACCCGTGGGGGCCACATCTCTTGTACTCTATGGGGAGGGAGTTCTACACTCATGAGGCCTCATCTCTTGCACTGTACGGGGAGGGAGTTCTACACTCGTGGGGCCACATCTCTTGTACTGTATGGGGAGGGAGTTCTACACTCATGAGGCCTCATCTCTTGCACTGTACGGGGAGGGAGTTCTACACTCGTGGGGCCACATCTCTTGTACTGTATGAGGAGGGAGTTCTACACTCATGAGGCCTCATCTCTTGCACTGTACGGGGAGGGAGTTCTACACTCATGAGGCCTCATCTCTTGTACTGTACGGGGAGGGAGTTCTACACTCGTGGGGCCACATCTCTTGTACTGTATGGGGAGGGAGTTCTACACTCGTGGGGCCCTATCTCTTGTACTGTACGGGGAGGGAGTTCTAAATTCGTGGGGCCCTATCTCTTGTACTATACGGGGAGGGAGTTCTACACTCATGAGGCCTCATCTCTTGCACTGTACGGGGAGGGAGTTCTACGCTCGTGAGGCCACATCTCTTGAACTTTCTCTACTGTCACACCACTTCTTAGACTTTTGCATGCTTTCTACACTATATATATATTCTCACTCGTTGCTTTCCGTTCATCCTCCACTCTCATGCCGTAAGAGTGTTTCTTGACACCTTTTTGTACCAAGTTTCCTCATTAATGTGATGTTGTGGCCTCTGGTTCTTCTATCTCTGCAAAAACACCTTCACTGTCTACGTCATCAAGCTGATTTAAAGCTTAAGTGTAAGGATCAGATCACCCCTTACTCTTCTCTCTTCCATGGTGGGCAATTATAAGGCCTCCGATCTTTTCCTGTGTCATCTCTCCTAATCCTGATACCATCTTTGTCGCTATCCTCTCCATCTTCTCAATGATTTCTTTGTAATCATTTAGATACGGAGACCAAACTTGAGAAACATATTCTTGTTTTGGTTTAATACAGGAGGTGAAGAGCTGACTGAATAACTCCTTATCCCTCTACTTGAATATCATTCTACTATCAGCCAGAAGACAGTTGGTCTCCTCGCTGTCCTCCTAATGTGGGACTCTGGCGACGGGTTAGGGACGAGAAGTCGACTCCCGAATTCCTCCCACACACACATTCATGCAACTCACCTCCTGCCAGATAATATACTCCTACTGACGTTTTCTTTCACTGTATCCCATTCTCATTATCTTTACACGGGTATATTTTCATCCACTTTGGAGTTTGTCTTGGTCCCCTTGTACGTTGATGCAATCCTCAACGCTTTCCATTTCCCTCATCACTTAGGCATCATCTGCAAACATATCCAGTCCATACCTTCTTTTGGGCCAAGTCGCTCACAAAGATCAAGGCAACTATTGCCCCCAGAACGGAACCTTGTGACCGCTGTCATATTTGGGCAGGGGCTCCCCTGGCGTGTGTGTGTTCTCTGCTTCGCCTCCACCAAGATGATCTATCGTCTATAGGAGGAGTCTACTACGCGTCCCTGCCTGGTGGTCCAGCTTACTCTGTGTGTGTGTGTGTGTGTGTGTGTGTGTGTGTTGCGATGGCTATGCTTGGTAGGTGTATCCATTAGTAATCGAAAGGCATCGGACACTTCAAGGCTGAACCAACTCTCTCTCTCTCTCTCTCTCTCTCTCTCTCTCTCTCTCTCTCTCTCTCTCTCTCTCTCTCTCCGGGGATGGCGAGGCTCCCGAACCCCTTTCATATCGGATGGATGTCATCATTTTTGTCCTGTGTATTTCCCGTCGTGCATAACATAAACACAGACTACCGATACACAAGGTCTGGACCGTCACAGATTCCCACTGTGTCTCCTCGTTTCTCTGGTATTAACATAACTAATCTACATAGGTAATTACTGTACCTAATTAGGCTGATGCCCGTAATCCAGCCCCTTGAGCATGACGGTACGATCCTTGAGCATGACGGTACGATCCTTGAGCATAATGGTACGACCTTTGAGCATGACGGTATGACCCTTGAGCATGACGGTACGACCCTTAAGCATGATGGTACGATCCTTGAGCAAGACGGTACGACCTTGAGCATGACGGTACGATCCTTGAGCACGACGGTACGACCCTTGAGCACGACAGTGCAACCCTTGAGCATGACGGTACGACTCCAGCATGAGGGTACGATCCTTGAGCACGACGGTACGACCTTGAGCATGACGGTACGATCCTTGAGCACGACGGTACGACCCTTGAGCACGACAGTGCAACCCTTGAGCATGACGGTACGACTCCAGCATGAGGGTACGATCCTTGAGCACGATAGTACGACCCTTGTCAGTGACGTTACGACCTTTGAGTCTGATAGTTTGGCTTTTGACTCGACTTAATAGTCAGTTCAAAGACCAGGTCATTATACCTGGAGCATCGTACGGTCGTGCTCAGTGGTCGTACCGTTGTGCTCAGCTGTCGTCTTTCAGTCGTGCTCAGAAGTCGTAAAGTCGTGCTGAAGGGTCGTACCTTCACGGTGAAAGTCGTTAATCCCCAGTGTATAGCCTTGTTCTTCATCGCCGTGAACAGTTAACTGAACACCATCAATTTTAAGGGATTAAAGGATTCAGAAATCAATTGAACACTAGAACATTACATACTACGTGTGAGGTACTTAGCGAAGTAACCATCAATTATCATGAACAGGTAAATGATAAACCATTGTTATGTTTACCATTAATATCAATCATTCCAGCTACTTGTAAAATCATAATGTAAACATGCGGAACAAATACAGGAACTGTTGACCAAGTAACTATGTAATTGTTGTTATCTGGCGAAGAGGACGATCACATAGGAACTTAAATCTTAGAGAAAACTCAAAACAGAACAAGACTGACTGTTCAATGCTCGTATTTGCCAAGTACAGACAGACGGAATCACCCAGTGTCTGTAGAGGTCGTAGATGTAATACAAGACGAGAAAGTAAAGTGTTATTACTTATAACACTTTTCTTTATCCACCGCCATGGCTAAGGACAAGAAGCGGAGGAGAAAATTTTATAGCCGCACAGTCGACAAATATCAAGAGGAAACGAAGTGAAAATGAACACTGAAGAACAGTAAGAACAGCACTGAAGCTATAACAGCGACAGAGAAGATAGCGACATTTGGCATCCAACCAATGGCTGCTTCGCGCATCTCGTTCGTCATTTGTCTCGTCCTCGCCTGTCCGGGTAAGCAGTTTCGCCTCCTTTTATGAATGTCTTTAGTTGTCGTTATAGAGAATTATTCCTGCTCTAAAACCCTGCCACTTTTAATGGCGTGGGCTTACAACACAATAAAACGTCCTAACCCTGTTTTGTAATGACGCCCATTTGGCAACATCTGAATTGATGCCAGATTACTGAGAGAGAAAAATCTATACAATTAACTCTGATTATATCATTAATAAAAACGTATTTGTGTGTGTTGTAAGCCGACCCCCAGTGGGCTAGTTTGAGGGTAGAGTTGTGTTGATATTCTCACACCATTATCCCAGCGTTCGTGTGGAGTGTAGGTGACCAAAGTCCTGTTTTGAAGCTATAATTGTGTCCAGAGACGACCTAAACCTAGCTAGAGTCTCCAGATAGGAATTTCCTTCAATTTATAGTCATTTGTATGTTTTAGTGCAAGCTGGGCAAGAGTGTAGTGTACCGAAGTGTAGTGCAGTGTACTGAAGTGTAGTGTAGTGTAGTGCAGTGTAGTGTAGTGTACTGAAGTATAGTGTAGCGTACTGAAGTGTAGTGTAGTGTAGTGTACCGTATTGAAGTGTAGTGCAGTTACTGAAGTTTAAGTGTTGTGTAGTGTACTGAAGTGCAGTGTAGTGCACTGAAGTGCAGTGTACTGAACGACATCTCATGCCAGTCGTTAGGAGGCGATGACGTCAGTTCTCATGGAAAACGGGAGTGGAGGTGTATCACGGAGTTAATGATCGTCAGTAATGACTGTGTCTGAGTTCGAATCAGGTAGGTGGAGAGGAGGGGAGAGGAGGGGAGGGGAGGGGAGGGGAGGGGAGGGGGAGGGGAGGGGAGGGGAGGGGGAGGGGAGGGGAGGGGGGAGGGGAGGGGTTAATGGAGACATCAGCTTGCCTGGTCAGGCCTGGTGGGGTGGTGGGGGGTAAGACTGGGTGAGGATAATAGTGCATGAAGCTGTGCCGCCGATCACTGGATCAGTCTCGTGGGTTCGATCCTCCTCCCCAGGAAACAGTTTCCTTGATGAAATGCGTTACAGAAGATTCCCCCGCCGAGATCCCACACACAGGAAGACATCATTACAAGTGTCACAAAATCAACTGTATGTACCACATAATCTTTTCATAAAATTTTAAAGTAAAATGAATAATGTTAATACAATTATTTGTTAAGAATGATTCATAATTTCGATGAATATGAATGAGTTTTATTAAACTTAAGCTGTTCCTGAACCTCTGAAACCCGGAGTGACTCTGCAAGCTTCAGTGAGGTTTACCAGGAAGGTAAACCCGTAGGTAACCTCACACTCTGTGGTGTACACGACCCCACGTACACCACACGGTATGAGGTGTATACACGACCCCCGTGCACAGTACAAGATGTACAAGTACACACAGCTCCCCATGTGGACCAAAAGGTGTGTAGGTACTTATGTCCAAGTTTACACTACAGGACCCCGTGCTCCATGTAGACCACAAGGTGTGTAGGTACACACTCCCCGTGTGCACCGCATGGGGTGTAGGTACACACGCCCCGTGTGCACCACAAGGTGTGTAGGTACACACTCCCCGTGTGCACCACAAGGTGTGTAGGTACACACTCCCCGTGTGCACCACAAGGTGTGTAGGTACACACGCCCCGTGTGCACCACAAGGTGTGTAGGTACACATGGCCCCGTGTGCACCACAAGGTGTGTAGGTACACATTCCCCGTGTGCACCACAAGGTGTGTAGGTACACATGGCCCCGTGTGCACCACAAGGTGTGTAGGTACACATGGCCCCGTGTGCACCACAAGGTGTGTAGGTACACATTCCCCGTGTGCACCACAAGGTGTGTAGGTACACATGGCCCCGTGTGCACCACAAGGTGTGTAGGTACACACGCCCCGTGTGCACCACAAGGTGTGTAGGTACACATGGCCCCGTGTGCACCACAAGGTGTGTATGTACACATGGCCCCGTGTGCACCACAAGGTGTGTAGGTACACATTCCCCGTGTGCACCACAAGGTGTGTAGGTACACATGGCCCCGTGTGTACCACAAGATGTGCAGGTACACATAGCCCCGTGTGCACCACAAGGTGTGTAGGTACACATGGCCCCGTGTGCACCACAAGGTGTGTAGGTACACACAGCCCCGTGTGCACCACAAGGTGTGTAGGTACACGCGCCCCGTCCATGAGAGGCTGGGGTAGTTTCGTATGCAGTGTGAGCAGTGGTGTCGGTCCGCCTGGTTATATACGACCCTCTGGCCGTAACCAACACCACCAAAACAAAAAATTAAGTTTTGATATGAGGGTCACACACAGACACACAGACACACACACACACACACACACACACACACGTCTGAACTGCCTTCGACTGAACTCAAGAACACCTTCACAACTTTCTTCCCCAAACTCACGTATGTCTCTGACCCTCCCTCCCCCTCGGCCTACTGGTCTTCCTGCCCATCCACCACACAGCAGGGGCTGCTGGAGGGAGGCGCAGGGAGTGACGTGCAAGATGAACCTGGGTCAGGTTCCTCCTAACACCATCTCAGAAGGTCCTCCAACCACACTGGTCTTGCCGACTCTCTCTCTCTCTCTCTCTCTCTCTCTCTCTCTCTCTCTCTCTCTCTCTCTCTCTCTCTCTCTCTCTCTCTCTCTCTCTCTCTCTCTCTCTCTCTCTCTCTCTCTCTCTCTCTCTCTCTCTCTCTCTCTCTCTCTCTCTCTCTCTCTCTCTCTCTCTCTCTCTCTCTCTCTCTCTCTCTCTCTCTCTCTCATATCCAGCAGTTCAAGAAGAAGCTGCTGCTGCACCATCCTCATTACCGTCACCTCTTGACACCAGAGATCCCTCGTCCCCAGGTTGCAGTTGGGCACCACAGCCATATGGAGGCCATCCTAGCTGGTACAGGCCAAAGTAGTAACTGCCATCACAACCATTGTGAACATCATCAGTAATTACTACACTAACAACATCATCAGTAACCACAACACTAACAACATCATCAGTAACCACTACAACAACATCATCAGTAATCACAACACTAACAACTCACTCTTGGTAAACACTTTCTGTTTAATTCCCATCCCAACCTTTCTAAAGCCTCCTCCACATTACTGTGATATTCTTTTCTTTTTACATTCTAAGATTCTAACTAAAGTTAATTCAATAAACTGTTAATTGATATCATTATCAGTGTGTGAGTATAGTCTGATTTGTAGGGATGACCTGGGTGTGCTGAAATGGCTCGGATATGTGGAGAGGATGAGTGAAGAGAGAAGAACAAAAAGGATCTTTCCGTCAGGAATGGACGGAGTAAAGAGAAGGGAGGAAGGGGAGGCTGAGGAGGGTAGAATGAAGGAGGCTTTCGGGTTTCGGGGCCTTAACATCTAGGAAGGAAATAGGTTTGCACTGGATAGAATGAAATGGATCGATGCGGCATATGGGGGGCAACGTATTGTCAGAAAGCTGAATTCGGGTATCGAGGCCTTAACATCTAGGAAGGAAAAAGGCGTGCACTGAAAGCTGAATTCGGGTATCCAGGAAGGAAAATGATGTGCATTGGATAGAATGAAGTGGATCGATGTGGCATATGGGGGGCAATGGGCTGTCAGCAAGCTGTATCATGGTAAACGAAGCGAGCAAGATGAAACGTACGCGAGGCATGGCTGTGGATTGTGAACTCTGGTTTCGATGCATCATGAGCTAATATGCGTGTCCTAGACGTTACCTCGCTAAAATGAGAACTACAATTAAGTATGAAGATATCATTATCACCATCATCATCAATATAGTATAATAATCATTACGTATAACTCTGGGATAGAGGACTGGAGATAGGGGATAAACTCTACTGCTCACGTATCTTAGGACGACTAAGGGATAAGGATTGTGAGATGGGGAGGGTGTGCTGAAAACTCTCTCCCCTCCACTATTATTACTTTCCGGCAGAAGGGGCACAGGATGGAGCCAATCAGGGTGTTTTTTCTAGAAGGTTCGATCATCTGTTCCTGACGCTACCTCGTTAACACGGGAAAGGAAGAAGAAGTAAGAAAAAAAGATATTATTATTATCATTATTATTAGTATTATAACCATTATTATCGTTATCATTATTATCATTATCATCATTATTATTATCATTATCATTATTATCATTATTATTAGTATTATTATCAATATTATCATTGATATTATTTCATTAGCAATGATGAAAATAATATCATTAATGATAATAATGATAATACTGATAATAAAAATAATATTTTCCGATTTCTTTCGTTCATGTTTACAACCTCATTTTCAGTCTCTGAAATATTCTCAGACGAGAAATCCAAAATGAACTTCAATACCTAACTTCACATCTCGGTAGAAATTCCACCGGAACTCGAACCCAGGACCCCAGTCTTCAATGTTCAATTTAACTTCCATTCAATTTCGTTCATATTACCAGACGAGTTTTGAAATGAATAGCTCAACCCCCCCCCCCCTTCACCCACCCACTAGGGAGGAAAATATCCCACTGGAGTCCACCACCCACAACCCACCACCCACTTGGAATCCCACCCACTTCATTCCCACTCCAGGGGTGTGTCTGAATTCCTTGTTTTCTAAGACGACCTTATTTCAAGGATTCGTTACCTTATCTAAGATAACCAGAGCGGATGATATCCGGGCGATAGATAGAGCCGGATGGAAGGGTGGGATTTCTGGATAGACACAGAGGGTGTGGATAGATGGATGGGTAAATGGTGTGGCTAGATTCTGGAGATATGTAGACGGATGGATAACATCTACTACGTCGGATGCGATATATAGATGGAGCCGCGTGAAGGATGATGGATGATGATAAGGGATGATGATGATGATGGATGATGATGATGATGATGGATGATGATGATGATGATGGATGATGATGATGATGATGGATGATGATGATGGATGATGATGATGATGGATGATGATGATGATGGATGATGATGGATGATGATGATGATGATGATGATGATGGATGATGATGATGGATGATGATGGATGATGATGGATGATGATGGATGATGATGATGATGGATGATGATGATGGATGATGATGGATGATGGATGATGATGATGGATGATGATGATGGATGATGATGGATGATGATGATGGATGACGATGATGATAGATGATAATTCCAAGATAAGAAAGGAAAAATCATTCGTGTGGATAGATAGGATAGATACCATGTGAATCCTTGATGATAAGGGATATGGTTGAGTGAAGACGATAGACAGAGATAGATGGAGATATTGCAACTAGATAATGGTATCTTTTCTAGTACCTAGCGACATGTTTCTAGAACACAGTCGCTCTATGTTACAGTTCCGGGACACAGAATCTCTGTATTGCAGTTGTTCAAGACAGCTGTGTCCCGAACCCAGTTCTAGAACACAAATGTTCTAGACACAATCCTAGTAAATATCTACACTAGAGACAGGTAGAGAACCTGTCCACCAGTAGCGACAGACCTGGCCTGTCACTTCCCAGGGGACAGAAGTCTGACCTCGACGCCTGCTCCTCCGTCTAAGTCTGTCCCAAGGCTGATCCCAGCGCGTTCTCCTCTGTCTAAATCTATCCCAAGGCCACCGCTCCTTCGTCTATAAGTCTGTCCCAAGGCTGAACCCGCAACCTGCTCTTCTGTCTAAATTTATCCCACGTCTGATTCCGTCGCCTGTCTAAGGCTAACCCGACCATAGCCTTCCATAAATATGCAAAATTTTATATTCATAAGAGAATACAAAAGTCTGCTGAGGGCGTCCCGCCCTTACAACTACTTCAACACATTACTGTAACAAAATGGTAGGGGATCGAGCCCGTGTCCTCACGATAGAGCCGCGCGATCTGAAAGATCCAGTTTGTAATGAGTTCAGGAGAAATCATGACAACACAAACAACTGCCATGAAATTCAGTGTTTGGCTTTCATGACCTATGTTTGTCAGAGTTGGCTGTTATGTGATGAACATAGCGAATATATATATATCATATTATATATATATATATATATATATATATATATATATATATATATATATATATATATATATATATATATATCCCTGGGAGAGGACATAAAAAATACTCTCGTAATCCTTGCGTATAGCAGAGAGCGACGAAGAGGGAGGGAACAAGGGGCTGGAAACCCTTCCCTTCTTGTATTTCAGTTTCTCAAAGACGGAATAGAGGAGGGAACCAAGCGAGGAGTGCTCATCCTCCTCGACGGCTCACACTGGGGCGTCGGAGTGTGTGTGGATGTAACCGAGATAAGAAGGGAGAGATAGGCAGCATGTTTGAGGAGAGGAACCTGGGTGTTCTGGCTCTGAGTGGAACAAAGCTTAATGGGAAGGGGGAAAGAATAATCTAGCAATGTACTATAGGAGTAAAGTCACGGGTCAGTGTGTGAGCAGGAGTTGCGGGGATGTGTGAAAATAGTGTAAGGTAGTGGAGTGAGTGAGTGAGTGGCAAGACTGACGATGTGGGGTAACAAGGAAAGTGGATCACGAGAGGGTGGGTGATTGTTGGCGCCTATATACAACACGTAACGAAGGGCATCAGGTCAGGAGGTGAGTGAGTGCCTTTCGGGAAGTTGAGTGAGTGCGTCAGCCATTCTCATGTGAGGGATCGTGTAACAATGACGTGTGATTTCACTGTAAGACGACTGGGTGGTTTGGTCGGCTGAGGGGATAACGAGTGGGAGGAGGAGGAGGAAGAGGGGCAGGGCATGGGGTACCCATTGTGAACGAAAATGGTGAACAGCGCGTGGAAGTGTGGGTTAGAATGGACAGGTGATTAGGGACACCTGGTTTAAAAAGAGGGAACCTCCGTAAGTATGTGTGGGTGAGCTGGTCATTGTTGAATTATATTCTGATTGTTAGGCGTGCAAAAGAGAGACTTTTGGATGTCAATGTGTTGAGAAGGGCAGCTGGTGGGGTGGCGATGGTGCACGACTGTAAAGGCTCTAGGAAAAGAGGAAATGATATGGGTGGGAAGGGCGCGGTGAAAGTGTACAAGCTTGGAAAAGGGGCTTGTGCTAAGAGATACTAGGAGAGACTGGGTGAAGAATGGCAGACAGTGAGAGTGAACGAAAGTCGAGATATGGATGAGAAATGAGAGGCATTTACGGAAGCACTGTCACCATGTGCAAGGATGGTGTGTGGCGTTAGGAAGGTGAGACGTGGACAAGAGAAGGTGGATAGTGTGTGGTGGAATGAGGAAGTTAAGTTGTTAGCCAAACATACTTTTATTGACAATATTCCTCGTTAACGAAACCATTCGATATTTGAAACAAATCCTAAAGTGGATCTAACAATACCTGTAACTTTAACATTATCTGTACCTCTAACAATATATGTAATTAACATTACCTGTAACTGTAACGTTTCTCGTAACTGTAACATTTCCTGTAACTAACATTATCTATAACTGTAACATTTCCTGTAACTCTAACATTTCCTATAATCAACATTACTTGCAACTCTAACATTACCTGTAACTTTAACATTACCTGTAACTTTAACATTACCTGTAACTAACATTACCTGTAACTGTAACATTACCTGTAACTAACATTACCTGTAACTTTAACATTACCTGTAACTTTAACATTACCTGTAACTAACATTACCTGTAACTGTAACATTACCTGTCACTAACATTACCTGTAACTAACATTACCTGTAACTCTAACATTATCTGTAACTCTAACATTACCTGTAACTTACATTATCTGTAACTGTAACATTACCTGTAACTCTAACATCTGTAACAACCCAACACTACCAACTTCACTGGCGTACCCAGGTTCTTTATGGCAGATAATGTGTGTTTATGGGTGACAGGAGGTATTACAGAGAGAGGTATGGTACTGTCTGTCTATCTCGTACTCTGGCTAATCTATTCATGGAATATATCAACAACAACTTACTGCCCAGACTATTTTCCCCAGATCAAATATAGCTCATGTTTGTAGATGATATGTTTTTCTATTCGGCCCAACGATAGAAATATTTTGAAGATTTCTACTCGGAGGTTGACGTCAATCATCATCGTATCAAAACATAATCATTATTTCACGAGAGAAATTGTTCACTTTACTCTCCCAGCCCCGTACAAGATCTTGTAACATCAATAGTTCTCTTTCATCATAATCAATTATGTTAAGGATAGAGACCTTATGATATTACCGTGATGAGACACTAGGTCATAAAACTCTGCAGGTCAGGTCACAGCGGGTGGAGTGACCTGGTGTTCACACCCCCCCGGGTCACAACGCTCTTCAGATATACACAGGTTGCCTGGGTCTGCATATGCGTACATGTTTCCCGCCATCTCATTCATCGTCAGTAACAATTAAGAAGAGCTCCAGGGCCTCTGTCCTGATGGGGTTCTGGCGGCTATAACCCCCTTTACCCTGGGGGAGGAGGTGGGGTGTCTTACGTAAAGCTTCAAGCCTGCGCTCAACACAGTAGCTGGGACAGGATGGACTCCTGTGAAGCAGCGAAAAATTTCTTCGACGTGACTGCTATCTTGTTTCGTCAACCGAAACTGACACAGCCTTGCCATAACTGACTTTATACGGGTCGTGCAACCTCAAACAGGGCGGAGTCCAGGAACACCTGTGCTTATATATATATATATATATATATATATATATATATATATATATATATATATATATATATATATATATGTGTGTGTGTGTGTGTGTGTGTGTGTGTGTGTGTGTGTGTGTGTATACACTCAAGAGACTATTATCTCTATAATTCAAACATTCACTATCTTTCCCCCTTTGCCTTTCTAAAATGACCTCACAGAGGCATTCCACCAATCCACTTCTCGTTTCATCAAACTTCCTGCTATGACTTTTTCACCTCGCACATCTCCACCTCCAACACCCCCCATCTACCACCTCATCATCAGTACATTCAACAGTCCTTCAAAATACTCATTCCATCTCCTCTTCACCTCGTCTGCATCTGTTTACACTTCCCCCATCTATCCCCTCACGAACGTGAAAAACGGTGGACAAGTATGAAACTATATAGATAGCTAGATAGATTGTTAGATAGATAATAGCAAGATAGATAAATACTGACATAGACAGATAGGTAGTAATATACATACACACATACATATCTTCTAAAACATATTCACG
Source organism: Panulirus ornatus (assembly GCF_036320965.1). Taxonomy (NCBI): domain Eukaryota; kingdom Metazoa; phylum Arthropoda; class Malacostraca; order Decapoda; family Palinuridae; genus Panulirus; species Panulirus ornatus. The sequence goes on from NC_092230.1 coordinate 34,879,544, forward strand.
TACCCAGCAGGTATCCACTTAGCTTCACATTACATTATTCACTTAGCAACATACAAATTTACATTCCATTTGTCATCAGGGAACACACAGGATTTCATATTGTATGTCGCAGCTGAATTAGAAAAATGTGATGATTTGTTGGCTCTTCATTATGGTGGGTTGAGTGGGTGGTTAGCTGGGTGGGTGGGTGGTTAGCTGGGTGGGTGGGTGGTTGGGTGGGTGGGTGTCTGTCTGTCTACAGTACGGGAAGGGAGTTCTACACTCGTGAGTCCCCATCTCTTGACCTTTCCCCAGTATATTGCATCTTTCAAAACTCCAGGATGTGGTCGACATTCACAGTCTTATGACCCAGTTTCTCCGCCACTCTTGTACAATGCAACAACGTATATACACATTTTCTAACAAGTTTCTTGCGTCATTTCTTTTTACAGCTTCCGGTTATTCTAAATGTGCATCTCTTTCTCGCAGACCCTGACTGCTGACATTACCAAACTGGTTGAGAAGCTTGAACACTGTGATCAGGTCACCCCTTACTCTTTTGTCTTTCATGGTGGACAAATGTAATGCCATTAACCCCTCACAGCTCTCTTAATTCTGGTATCATCTTTGTTGCCTTCTTCTGTACCTTCTCTATCAGATTTTTGTGCGTCTTTAACTACGATAACAAAATCTAAAAGGCACATTCTACCTTTGGCTTTGAATATAATGTGAACAGTTTTCTGAGCATTTCCTTATCCATGTATGTGGACATATTTGTACGTATCTGTCAACAGACAGTTTATATTCTTTACAGTCCTCATAATGTGCGTCTCCAGCGATAGGTTTCTCACAGTTTCTCACAGAGGGAGACCCGCAGCTTCCTACCTGTTACAAGAAGAATCACATTGAGTTCTTTTTTCAATGTGATACATCCTCACGCTGTCACATCCTCACTGACCCATCCTCACTGACCCATCCTCACTCTGACCCATCCTCACTCTGACCCATCCTCACTCTGACACATCCTCACTGACCCATCCTCACTCTAACCCATCCTCACTCTGACCCATCCTCACTGACCCATCCTCACTGACCCATCCTCACTCTGACCCATCCTCACTCTGACACATCCTCACTCTGACCCATCCTCACTCTGACCCATCCTCACTGACCCATCCTCACTCTGACCCATCCTCACTCTGACACATCCTCACTGACCCATCCTCACTCTGACCCATCCTCACTCTGACACATCCTCGCTGACCCATCCTCACTCTGACACATCCTCACGGACCCATCCTCACTGACCCATCCTCACTCTGACCCATCCTCACTCTGACACATCCTCACTGACCCATCCTCACTGACTCATCCTCACTGACCCATCCTCACTGACCCATCCTCACTCTGACACATCCTCACTGACCCATCCTCACTGACCCATCCTCACTGACCCATCCTCACTCTGACCCATCCTCCCTCTTAACCATCCTCCCTCTTACCCATCCTCCCTCTTACCCATCCTCGCTGCTTTTCATTTACCTGAGTTGAATTTCCGACCAACAGTGGACTTGGTCAGGGTCCCCTCGTAATCTGATGCAATCCTCTCATCATTCCTCACTTCCCCTCATGACCTCGTCATCATCCACAAACATATTCAAATATAAGTCCACGTTCTTCCGTCAAGTTATTTACACAGACAAAACAATGGCTGCAGCAGCACTGGGCCCTGCAGTAAGCCACTGGTAACCCTAAACATTTTCGTAAAAGGCTCGTCTGTCATAAGTCCTTAACTCCTGCCACATGGGATAATATTCTTCCCACAGAAGTAATCTTCCCCCGATATTCCTGCCTGAAGATCCATCTCCTCAACCAGCCTCCTGTGTGTCGCTGTGTCAAATGCTTTCCGGAAGTCCAAGAACAAACAGTCCACCATTATTGTCCAAACCGGAACTCATCCTCTTGTACAAGTCTAAGAGGTTTCAAACACACCTTCTTTCTCTGAATCCTTTTGTTGTGTCTTATCTAATAAGCTTCTTCTGTCTTATACGTTATCTATTTGCTCTCTGGTTATCTCTTCCTGCGTTACAAAGCCCACACTCGCAAGCAGTTTCCAATCTGCAGCAGAGCGCAGTTTCCTGATCTCTCATCTGAAACATCAGCAAAACATTTTGCCATCTCCTACGTCCCTGACACTATACCTTCCTTCTGCAACGTGTTAAGCAAGATAACAGACGACTTGCACGGTGTGTGTCTACTGCACACATGTTCAGCACAGGTGGAGACGCTCCACCATGACCATCAAGCTTGTATGGGTCAGGGTACTGTCTGTAGTGGTCTGCTGAAGTTATTCTCATTATTTCAGTGTTCGCCTGGACCTCCCATCCCATCCCATCCATCCCACTGGTGTTGGTGCTACAGTGTCTTCCACTGTGAGAACACTACATTACCATCGGGCTCTCGCATAGCCTTATATTATCCTCTAGAATTCCACCAAATGCTCTATAATGAGCAGGTTACTACAGATGAACTTATGGAGAAATGTGTGTATGTGTGTGTGTGTGTGTGTGTGTGTGTGTGTGTGCCATAAGCAGTGGTACAATGTGTGTGTCCGGCTCCATTCTCTGTCAAATCATATATATATATATATATATATATATATATATATATATATATATATATATATATATATATATATATATATATAAACCTTCAATTATCTACTTCCATCGAGACACCAGAACCAGACATTATCCTACCTACTCACACGTCCTTGTTGTCACCCGTCGGTAATGTCAAACCCACGTCAATACTGTCCGACACACGTCGATAATGTTAAACCCACGTCAATACTGTCCGACACACGTCGATAATGTTAAACCCACGTCAATACTGTCCGACACACGTCGATAATGTTAAACCCACGTCAATACTGTCCGACACACGTCGATAATGTCAAACCCACGTCAATACTGTCCAACACACGTCGATAATGTCAAACCCACGTCAATACTGTCCGACACACGTCGATAATGTCAAACCCACGTCAATACTGTCCGACACACGTCGATAATGTTAAACCCACGTCAATACTGTCCGACACACGTCGATAATGTCAAACCCACGTCAATACTGTCCGACACACGTCGATAATGTCAAACCCACGTCAATACTGTCCAACACACGTCGATAATGTTAAACCCACGTCAATACTGTCCGACACACGTCGATAATGTTAAACCCACGTCAATACTGTCCAACACACGTCCATAATGTTAAACCCACGTCAATACTGTCCAACACACGTCCATAATGTTAAACCCACGTCAATACTGTCCGACACACGTCCATAATGTTAAACCCACGTCAATACTGTCCAACACACGTCCATAATGTTAAACCCACGTCAATACTGTCCGACACACGTCGATAATGTTAAACCCACGTCAATACTGTCCAAAGGAAAACCCCACAAAAGAAATGCCTTTGAGGCGAGCAGTTCCCCAAGTCTGCTACAGACATTTCCACTGAGGTGCACCTGTCAAAATATACCACAAAGTTGCTTGTGGCCATCAGCAGGAGGCTCCTCACACAGCAGTGTGGCCATCAGCAGGAGGCTCCTCACACAGCAGTGTGGCCATCAGCAGGAGGCTCCTCACACAGCAGTGTGGCCATCAGCAGGAGGCTCCTCACACAGCAGTGTGGCCATCAGCAGAAGGCTCCTCACACAGCAGTGTGGCCATCAGCAGGAGGCTCCTCACACAGCAGTGTGGCCATCAGCAGGAAGCTCCTCACACAGCAGTGTGGCCATCAGCAGGAGGCTCCTCACACAGCAGTGTGGCCACCAGCAGGAAGCTCCTCACACAGCAGTGTGGCCATCAGCAGGAAGCTCCTCACACAGCAGTGTGGCCATCAGCAGGAGGCTCCTCACACAGCAGTGTGGCCATCAGCAGGAGGCTCCTCACACAGCAGTGTGGCCACCAGCAGGAAGCTCCTCACACAGCAGTGTGGCCATCAGCAGGAAGCTCCTCACACAGCAGTGTGGCCATCAGCAGGAGGCTCCTCACACAGCAGTGTGGCCATCAGCAGGAGGCTCCTCACACAGCAGTGTGGCCATCAGCAGGAAGCTCCTCACACAGCAGTGTGGCCATCAGCAGGAGGGAGCCAGGCTCCTCACACAGCAGTGTGGCCATCAGCAGGAGGGAGCCAGGCTCCTCACACAGATAACACCAGCGTTGCTACAGCCAGACTCATGGTGGGGTCGGGGCCCTGAGCGTGGCGCTCCGTGTTGACAGGTGCTACTGTGGCGCTGCTCCTGCCGGAGGGTTGAGGCAGGAGCAGACCCAGGTATTGACGGCCACACGCTGGTTAACTTGTGGCAACCTAACCTGCCACACGCTGGTGACCTGGAGGAGGGAGGGAGAGAGAGAGAGAGAGAGGTTCTTTTCCTCTCTCTCTCTCTCTCTCTCTCTCTCTCTCTCTCTCTCTCTCTCTCTCTCTCTCTCTCTCTCTCTCTCTCCGTCCACCCTACTGTCAGTGAGAAACGAGAGAATCACAAATTAATGGTCCCACCCCGCACCCCCCCCCCTACTCCCACCCTCCAACCACCCCAGGCAAACACAATAGGCCATAAAAGTCAAGAGGAAAAGACACACTGGACCAGTGTGTGTGTGTGTCTGTCATACTAACCACTGGACCAGTGTGTGTGTCTGTCATACTAACCACTGGACCAGTGTGTGTGTCTGTCATACTAACCACTGGACCAGTGTGTGTGTCTGTCATACTAACCACTGGACCAGTGTGTGTGTCTGTCATACTAACCACTGGACCAGTGTGTGTGTCTGTCATACTAACCACTGGACCAGTGTGTGTGTCTGTCATACTAACCACTGGACCAGTGTGTGTGTCTGTCATACTAACCACTGGACCAGTGTGTGTGTCTGTCATACTAACCACTGGACCAGTGTGTGTGTCTGTCATACTAACCACTGGACCAGTGTGTGTGTCTGTCATACTAACCACTGGACCAGTGTGTGTGTCTGTCATACTAACCACAGGACCAGTGTGTGTGTCTGTCATACTAACCACTGGACCAGTGTGTGTGTCTGTCATACTAACCACAGGACCAGTGTGTGTGTGTGTGTGTGTGTGTGTGTGTGTGTGTGTGTGTGTGTGTGTGTGTCCCTGGCTTACCTCAGCAGCCCCCTCCCTGCAGCCAGACTTATCATGCTCTCCTTCACTCTCAGCAAAACCCGGGGAAAATATATACAAAATATGTGTATAATGCTCGTGTGTGTGTGTGTGTGTGTGTGTGTGTGTGTGTGTGTGTGTGAGGAAGGAGGCGAACACTTTAGAAAATGTTTATGACATTTTTGGGATGGAAGAACATGGTAGGAGGCAAAGTGGGTCCGGCACGAGCAACACTTGTGTTGCTGGAGGGTAACGTGGGTCCGGCACGAGCAACACTGTGTTGCTGGAGGGTAACGTGGGTCCGGCACGAGCAACACTTGTGTTGCTGGAGGGTAACGTGGGTCCGGCACGAGCAACACTGTGTTGCTGGAGGGTAACGTGGGTCCGGCACGAGCAACACTGTGTTTTTGGAGACGCGATAACTACAGAACACTGGGTCAGGGTACAGGGTGTGTTTGTGTTGCATGTACGGACAGGAACATGATACATGAGTGACAGTGATACATGAGTGAGAGTAATACATGAGTGAGAGTAATACATGAGTGAGTGATACATGAGTGAGAGTGATACATGAGTGAGAGTGATACATGAGTGACAGTGATACATGAGTGACAGTGATACATGAGTGACAGTAATACATGAGGGAGAGTAATACATGAGTGAGTGATACATGAGTGAGAGTAATACATGAGTCAGAGTGATACATGAATGAGAGTGATACATGAGTGAGAGGAATACATAAGTGAGAGTGATACATGAGTGAGTGCTACATGAGTGAGAGTAATACATGAGTGCGAGTAATACATGAGTGAGTGATACATGAGTGAGAGTAATACATGAGTGAGAGTCATGAGACATCTTCACCTCACACTTGAAGACGATGATTCTACCATCAATTATCCTGACAAGCCTTTGTTCACAGGTAAGTGTCATCCCACTATAGCCCCATGGTTGGCCAGGGTTCGAATCCCGGGTCATGGGCAGCCAGCCAGCACACATCCGACCCAACAGCTGTTCACCCTCTCTCCCAACATCCCCCAACCCCCACCCCCCCATCCAGTCGATGAAAGGCCCCCCCCCCCCACCATGTGTATGTATGTCCGTACGTACGTATGCATGTATATATGTATTCGTACACGTGTATGACGAGACATGGTCCTCCCTATGGCTTGGGGCAGACTTGTCACAACCACGGCTGTGTTGAGCATACAGGGGGCCCAGCGCTGAATATGTATGACTGTTATCTGCATGTATGTCATGCGTCAATACCACACCAACCTGGTGTTCTGGTACGGCCATGAGGTGTGGGTTGAGCAGAGGCGCCCTTGGGGGCCCCACCCGAGGCGCCCTGGCAGCCATACTGGCGCGTGACGGAATACATCATGGTTACGATGAACACCCACCCCCCCTACCCCCTGCTGTAGGATTTATATTTACTGTATGATGCATATACATATCTCTCAGGAATGATACATATACATATTTTTCATGACTGATGCATATACATATCTCTCAGAAATGATACATATACATATCTCTCATGACTGATGCATATACATATCTCTCATAAATGATGCATATACATATCTCTCATGACTGATGCATATACATATCTTTCATAAATGATGCATATACATATCTCTCATGACTGATGCATATACATATCTTTCATAAATGATGCATATACATATCTCTCATGACTGATGCATATACATATCTCTCATGTATGATGCATATACATATCTCTCATGTATGATGCATATACATATCTCTCATGTATGATGCATATACATATCTCTAATGTATGATGCACATACATACATACATATCTCTAACGTATAACGCACATCTCTAATGTATGATACACATACATATCTCTAATGTATGACGCACATACCTATCTCTCATACATGACGCTCATACATAAGTGTATGTAGTGAAACATGTTAAAGTATAGCATTATATTTACGCAATTTATGAATTAGCTCACGAAATGCTATGCATTTTTAACCGAACACGTGCAAAAAAAAAATAATAAATAAACATATCGAAATGTCCCACATAAAAATTTCAATCTATATTTCAATTTTTATGGATCCATTCTCGAAAAAAAAAATTTAATCGGGGGGAAAGGGGGAAGGTGAGGGGGAATATTGAAATTCCCGCTGAACACTGGCAGTTTGACACACCTTTCAACAACTACAAAAAAATATATACAAAAAAAATATTTTTTTTTCTGTTTCTATGATGAAACAGGTCAACATATCATTCATGTGGTATTGAGAAAATTATTTTTTTCGTGTGTGTGTGTGTGTGTTTTTCAGAGGCAAGTTTAATTACCACCATCGCTATCTATTTATGTATGCATTTCTTTATATGGTTTATGTTTATCTGGTTAAACAATTTATACTGGATTGTTATTATTGGGTTTCGTTTATATTAAGGAGGTGTGTGTGTGTGTGTGTGTGTGTGTGTGTGTGTGTGTGTGTCTGGTTTCTTAGCTGGTCTTTTGTGTAGTGGAGTGAGAGTGGTGGGACGAGAGGTGGGAGAGTAGCGTGGGAGAGGGTGGGGTGGAGTAGCAGTGGAGTGTGGCTTATCTCTCTCTCATCACCTCTCACTCGAACCTGCCTGCCACACCTCACTCTTATCTCGCCCTCATCTGCGCCTCTCACTTCACACCTCTCCCTCGACTGGGTCACTCTCACCTGTCTCTCCGACACCCACTCTCCCTAAACCCACCCTCCCTAAACCCACCCTTCCCCGCCCACCCTGCCTCCCCCACCCTCCCTCGCCCACCCTGCTGCTTCACCCACCATTCCTTACCCAACCTGCTTCACCCACCCTGCCTCATCCACCCTGCCTCACCCACCCTGCCTCATCCACCCTGCCTCACCCACCCGGCCACATCCGCCCTGCCACACCCACCCTGCCTCACCCGCCCTACCTCACCCATCCTGCCACACCCACCCTGCCACACCCACCCTGCCTCACCCACCCTGCCTCACCCGCCCTACCACACCCACCCTGCCTCACACACCCTGCCTCACACACCCTGCCACACCCACCCTGCCTCACCCGCCCTACCTCACCCATCCTGCCACACCCACCCTGCCACACCCACCTTGCCTCACCCACCCTGCCTCAACCGCCCTACCACACCCACCCTGCCTCACACACCCTGCCTCACACACCCTGCCTCACACACCCTGCCACACCCACCCTGCCTCACCCGCCCTACCTCACCCATCCTGCCACACCCACCCTGCCACACCCACCTTGCCTCACCCACCCTGCCTCAACCGCCCTACCACACCCACCCTGCCTCACACACCGTGCCTCACACACCCTGCCACACCCACCCTGCCTCACCCACCCTGCCACACCCAGCCCTGAGAGAGCTTCAGTCACGACATAAAGCTATACCTGGGGAGAGCCGTCGTTCGTCCAGCTCGGGAGCGGCGTAGGGTAAGGAGCAACACGCACGCCTCTCACACTCATTTGTTCGGCAGACAAAAATAAAGACAGGGATGAACGGGAGGCTGGGTCACCATGAGAGGTCATCCGAGCCATCGAGGTCACGGGACGGTGTGACCAGTTTGACCCAGAGTGACTGGTATGACGACGCCATGCAGATCTCAGGAGCTGATTTTAAACTGAAATCTCAATAATCCACAAGTTTACAGTTCAAAATTTCCTTTCCGTCTGGTGTGTAATGATGAGGTTTGCCACACCAACACCACGAGTGTAAACTTACGGTGGAGTGAACTACCACGACCAGACACCATCAGAGGAGCCAGATAACACAGAGATAACAAAGTGTTGGAGGAACACTGCAGCTAACGAGTGTAAGCAGAGCCACCAGTACCAGATATACGTTTTCTGTGAAGACACATTACATAAAGATGATGTGGGGGGGGGTTGTGAACTGTGTCCCTCAAAGACTACATATAATCAGGTGACATAAAGGCTGATGTGGAAGTGTCTATATGTAGCAGCTGTTACATACTGAACGAATATATGAAATTAAATGGCTTAAGACAATGCAGGAGGTACACAGACCTCTTTAAACAACGCAAAGTGAAGTAAATCATTTTCAACAAAGAAATCAAGTCTTTGGTTTAGCATAATAAAGCAAAAAACTGAATAGTTTTAGACAAACTTGGCATAAACTGGGACACTATATGAAGTGGCCAGTATGGCAATAAACATATCCCTTTAATGAAATATTGCTTTTAATACTTAATGATCCTTGAGCGACACAAGGATACAACACATCAGACCTGAAGCTACCTACACATACTGAGCTAATCATCTCTCGTCAGGCTGGTGGAAGGTGTGGTAAGGGTGGTTAACACTAGCAACAAATACAGTGAAAAAATCCAACGTGATTATGAAGATAACAATACAATGATATTATCTAAAATCAGATAAGCAAACATCGAGAACACGTGTCACGATATGAGATATATATATAAGGGATCAAGCCTTATAGACGTATGAGAAATATATATATAAGGGATCAAGCCTTATGGACGTATGATAACTACATAATGGAACAAGCCTTATTGACGTATCATAACTATATAAGGGATCAAGCCTTACGTATGAGAAATATATATAAGGGATCAAGCCTTATAGACGTATGAGAAATATAAATATAAGGGATCAAGCTTTACGTATGAGAAATATATATAAGGGATCAAGCCTTATAGACGTATGAGAAATATATATATAAGGGATCAAGCCTTATGGACGTATCATACCTATATAATGGATCAAGCCTTATTGACGTATCATAACTATATAAGGGATCAAGCCTTATGGACGTATGATAACTATATAAAGGATCAAGACTTATAGACGTAAAGTTAAAAATGATGCAGTGTTGCTTTACAATTAAAATACTTTTCCTGGGGCAGGTAGTAAGCTCATATAGAAAACGAGTAGATTAAGTTGTAAATTTAAATGGTGGTTTGGTTATTTGGCTTTAGGCCTTTCAACAGCTAGGGTCATTAAGGCCGTAAGCGTCAAGTCATTACAACCAATCAAAAAATCATGCATCATGCTGAAGACGACCCTGACACCACACACGACCTCACTGCATGTATGACCCTTGATAAGACCATACATGTTCTCACTGCATGTATGACCCTTGATAAGACCATACATGTTCTCACTGCATGTATGATCCTTGATAAGACCATACATGTTCTCACTGCATGTATGACCCTTGATAAGACCATACATGTTCTCACTGCATGTATGGCCCTTGATAAGACCATACATGTTCCCACTGCATGTATGACCCTTGATAAGACCATACATGCTCTCACCGCATGTATGACCCTTGATAAGACCATACATGTTCTCACTGCATGTATGACCCTTGATAAGACCATACATGTTCTCACTGCATGTATGATCCTTGATAAGACCACATACACTCTAAGTGTATACGTGGAACCCTGGGTAAGACCCAAGCCTTCTGTCTGACCCTCGCCTCTCTATCTGTACGGAGTTACAAACTTAAGATACCAGCGCTGTTCACCTGCAGACATGACCCACCCACCCACCAGGCCTCCTGTTATCTCTCCCTCCACCGTACCTTTACCCACCCTGCCTCACCCTGCCTCACTAAGCTTCACCCTGCACTCATCAAGCTTCACCCTGCCTCACCAAGCTTCACCCTGCCTCACCAAGCTTTATCCTACCCCACCAAGCTTCACCCTGCCTCACCAAGCTTCAACCTACCCCATCAAGCTTCACCCTGCCTCACCAAGCTTTACCGTGCTTCATCAAGCTTCACCCTACCTCACCAAGCTTCACCCTGCCTCACTAAGCTTCACCCTGCACTCATCAAGCTTCACCCTGCCTCACCAAGCTTCACCCTGCCTCACCAAGCTTTATCCTACCCCACCAAGCTTCACCCTGCCTCACCAAGCTTCACCCTACCCCATCAAGCTTCACCCTGCCTCACCAAGCTTTACCGTGCTTCATCAAGCTTCACCCTACCTCACCAAGCTTCACCCTGCCTCACTAAGCTTCACCCTGCCTCACCAAGCTTCACCCTACCTCACCAAGCTTCACCCTGCCTCACTAAGCTTCACCCTGCCTCACCAAGCTTCACCCTGCCTCACCAAGCTTCACCCTGCCTCACCAAGCTTCACCCTGCCTCACCAAGCTTTACCGTGCTTCATCAAGCTTCACCCTGCCTCACCAAGCTTTACCGTGCTTCATCAAGCTTCACCCTACCTCACCAAGCTTCACCCTGCCTCACCAAGCTTTACCGTGCTTCATCAAGCTTCACCCTGCCTCACCAAGCTTCACCCTGCCTCACCAAGCTTCACCCTGCCTCACCAAGCTTCACCCTGCCTCACCAAGCTTCACCCTACCCCATCAAGCTTCACCCTGCCTCACCAAGCTTTACCGTGCTTCATCAAGCTTCACCCTACCTCACCAAGCTTCACCCTGCCTCACCAAGCTTTACCGTGCTTCATCAAGCTTCACCCTACCTCACCAAGCTTCACCCTGCCTCACCAAGCTTTACCGTGCTTCATCAAGCTTCACCCTGCCTCACCAAGCTTCACCCTGCCTCACCAAGCTTCACCCTGCCTCACCAAGCTTCACCTTGCCTCACCAAGCTTAAGCGACAATTAATCTAAAAGTTTCCATTATCAAAAGAAGTCATTGTGGACAAAATTGTTAATTATAACTTTATTGCCTTTACTCTGTGTGTGTGTGTGTGTGTGTGTGTGTGTGTGTGTGTGTGTGTGTGTGTGTGTCCACAATGGGTGGGATGACACTGTTCTTTCTGTGGTCTGTACCAGCTGGGATCATGGGAAGAAGGCTAGACGGGGCGAGGGACGGGGCGAGTTGGGGAAGAAGAAAGTTGTGTGGATATTCTTTAAGTCCAGTCGCAGGGGAAGAGCAAGTGCCTCGCCTCCACGAAGGCTGTGAGGAAGTTAGCTGGAGGATTAAATGATGGTGTTGACACGTTCCCTCCCTCCCTCACCTCACCCACAGCTGAGTGTACCGGGCAAAGTAAACACTGGAGAACTGGCTTGGACTAAACTATGTACTTTTTAAGGTGGCTAAAATGTGAGAGAAATGTTGTCAACGCTGACTGACACCTGTGTCAGGGTGGTCACCGTACTGACTGTCCCTCAGGTCATCTCTGTGAGGATAAGGTCAACACAAGGGTCACATGTACCGTGCCACAGGTGAGGGAGTGGAATGTGGAGATGGCCCCTGGGAAGCGTCCAGCCCAGCGACGCTCACTGAGGAAGTGTGTTGGTCATGGAATAAGACTTGTGAACAAGCCAAGGTTGATGGCTTGGTGGATGGTTGTGTGGAGGTTGACCATACAAGCCAAGGTTGATGGATTGGTGGATGGTTGTGTGGAGGTTGACCATACAAACCAAGGTGGATGGCTTGGTGGATGGTTGTGTGGAGGTTGACCATACAAGCCAAGGTGGATGGCTTGGTGGATGGTTGTGTGGAGGTTGACCATACAAACCAAGGTGGATGGCTTGGTGGATGGTGGTGTGGAGGTTGACCATACAAGCCAAGGTGGATGGCTTGGTGGATGGTTGTGTGGAGGTTGACCATACAAGCCAAGGTTGATGGCTTGGTGGATGGTTGTGTGGAGGTTGACCATACAAGCCAAGGTTGATGGCTTGGTGGATGGCTTGGTGGATGGTTGTGTGGAGGTTGCCTAAGTAGAGAGGTGTGGTGATGTCCCCCCAAGATGAGTGCCACAAGGGGACGTCTTGCGTCTCCTGAGGTCGTGATCGTGGAAGTCTGGGATGCGAGGAGGCGTGGGTGGTGGGGAAGGTCTTCGTATCACCACATTCATGAGGGTCAGTGAAAGGTGAAGAGTGTGTGTGTGTGTGTGTGTGTGTGTGTGTGTGTGTGTGTGTGTGTGTGTGTGTGTAAACCCCTGTCACATCAGACTTTGACAAAGTAGGCTGGGGACTGGCATGATGGCAAATGAGAAGTCTGGGTTTTTCTTTTTTTTCACTTCGGGATCGAGAAAACATTGGAAGTTTTCCAATCAGTTGGTTATTTTGAGCACTGGAGCCCCGGGGAAGGGTGGCGCTAAGTGTGGGGCAGAAAGGACTGGATAATTTACGTGCAAAATCCTTCTTTATTTTCGGAGGTAAGTCAGTGGATATAATACAACATTTAACCCTTGGGACTGTGCAACCTTCTGGTCACGTCAGAGTCTTGTGCTAATTAGGGATGCTGGGACTGGCAGGGAGGGAGGGAGGCAGGTGGTGTCAAGGTGAGGGAGGGAGGGAGGGAGGCAGGTGGTGTCAAGGTGAGGGAGGGAGGGAGGGAGGCAGGTGGTGTCAAGGTGAGGGAGGGAGGGAGGGAGGCAGGTGGTGTCAAGGTGAGGGAGGGAGGGAGGGCAGGCAGGTGGTGTCAAGGTGAGGGAGGGAGGGAGGGAAGCAGGTGGTGTCAAGGTGTGGGAGGGAGGGAGGGAGAGCAGGTGGTGTCAAGGTGTGGGAGGGGGTGGTGGAGTTTGTCGCAGATGGTGACGTAGTGGATGACCTGATGGTTCCTCACGACACAGATGACCGACACACACAGGGAGGACTGACTCTGGCCACGACCAACACCTCCCGCTGACATGACCAACACCTCCCGCTGACATGTGGAACTGACTGATGTGTGTGTGTGTGTGTGTGTGGGTGTGTGTGTGTGTGTGTGTGTGTGTGTGTGTGTGTGTGTGTGTGTGTGTGTGTGTGTGTGTGTGTGTGTGTGTGGCTAAAACCTCATAAGCGTTATACCAAAAAAAATAATGAATAGAAATATATCGTTTCGGGCATGTAGGTCGTCCAGAGCTCTCTCTCTCTCTCTCTCTCTCTCTCTCTCTCTCTCTCTCTCTCTCTCTCTCTCTGGTGGCAAGTGAGCCAGTGTCTTCCTCCGCCCACACCAGGATCCGAGACGACTGTCTGAGGGCCTCGCCACGGCCTCTGCCCCCGCCTCCTCCTCCCTCCTCCTGCCACAGGTGGGCAGACACACCTGCGTCGGCTCTGTGTTGGAAAGTGTGTGTTACGTTCCACACTCAGGACGTTTGTGACCTCACAACGACGCATGACCTGCTCACTCACTCTCCCTCTCACACAGCTCACTAACCCGGGGGGGTCATGGTCACTCTCCCACCTCTCACACACCTAGAATCACTGTCCACCCCCCCCCCCCCCCTCACACGCCTGGACTCGCTGTCCCTCTCACACACACACACACTTCGACTCACGCTTCCTCTCACACGTCTCACACACCTAGACTCTCTCTCTCTCTCTTCTCTCTCTCTCTCTCTCTCTCTCTCTCTCTCTCTCTCTCTCTCTCTCTCACACACACACACACACACACACACACACACAGCTCACACACCTGGACTCACGAGTCTTCTCACTCACTCCCCCTTCCTCTCTCCCCCTCACACAGGAGCTCACTCCTCAACCTACCCAGTCTATCTATGTGTTGGTAAACACAATCATCCTCACTGCATCTTCCTCGTTAAATGAACTTGATCCCCACTCACGCCACCTGTACGCTACTCACACTGAGTGCACGCACTCCAAACACCTCCATCTATTTCTCCTTTCCCTGTCGCTCTTGTCTCTTAGCGCCTTCAAACTGTCTATTCGAACCTCCACACTGTCTATTCGCACCTCCAAACTAGCTATTCGCACCTCCAAACTAGCTATTCGCACCTCCAAACTGTCTACTCACTCTTCCCAACTGGCTATTCGCACCTCCAAACTGTCTATTCGCACCTTCAAACTGTCTATTCGCACCCCCAAATTGTCTATTCGCACCTCCAAACTGTCTATTCGCACCTCCAAAGTGTCTGTTGGAGCCTCCAAGCTGGCTATTCGCACCTCCAAACTGTCTATTCGCATCTCCAAACTAACCATTCGCACCTCCAAACTGTCTATTCGCACCTCCAAAGTGTCTGTTGGAGCCTCCAAACTGGCTATTCGCACCTCCAAACTGTCTATTTCTGTTGGCACCTGCAAAATGGCTATTCGCACCTCCAAATGGTCTGTTCGCACGTCCCGACTGAAAATATACTCTGAATTAAAAGTCTTTATTTGACGGGGTCACGGACACACTGCATGTGGCGACCATCGCCAAGTTACAGCCGACACTGACTGACCATCCCCAGCTGCTCGGGTCTTACGTTCAGGGAGGACACTGCACGACTCATCATCTAACTCTGAAATGAATCGTCTATCATCGGGTCTTCTGAAATGAATCGTCTATCATCGGGTCTTCTGAAATGAATCATCTATCATCGGGTCTTCTGAAATGAATCGTCTATCATCGGGTCTTCTGAAATGAATCATCTATCATCGGGTCTTCTGAAATGAATCATCTATCATCGGGTCTTCTGAAATGAATCATCTATCATCGGGTCTTCTGAAATGAATCGTCTGTCTATCATCGGGTCTTCTGAAATGAATCATCTATCATCGGGTCTTCTGAAATGAATCATCTATCGTCGGGTCTTCTGAAATGAATCATCTATCATCGGGTCTTCTGAAATGAATCGTCTATCATCGGGTCTTCTGAAAGATGAGTTCATCTGATGAATGACTTTATGCTAGAAATGATAGACGAATGAATTCCCCTTCCAGTAATCAGTCTCTTTACCTCTCTCTCTCTCTCTCTCTCTCTCTCTCTCTCTCTCTCTCTCTCTCTCTCTCTCTCTCTCTCTCTCTCTCTCTCTCACACATCTTGCTGTCTTGAGACATCGCCACAAACACGGGAAGACTCTGAAGAGAGACGAACACGAGGAGTTGATTAAAACCACTTCGGCACGGCAGCCAACGCTACCTTGACCTGGTTATATTATATAGTTTCGTCCGGGTTAGTTTGTCTGTAGTGGACGAACACTCGGGACTTTTGCTTGAGCGAGTAGTGGGATGCGCCAGCAACCAAGAACTCGTCCCCATCCCATTAAGATGACCCACTACAAGAACCATGGGTCATGGAGCACCATGTCGCAACCCACCACAGTCTCTCTCTCTCTCTCTCTCTCTCTCTCTCTCTCTCTCTCTCTCTCTCTCTCTCTCTCTCTCTCTCTCTCTCTCTCGTTCATCACCACGAGACCCGAGTTATATCGAGACAAAAGACGTTGCTCCCCCCGCCCCACACACACACACACACACACACACACACACACACACACACACGACACTTGAGTGAAAAATGCACAAGTTTGCGTGGCGAGGCGAGGCGTGGCGAGGCGAGGCGAGGCCCACGACACCAATCATGTGAAGCGATGTCGGGCGATACTTTAGAATGGTTCACGGATCACCTGACGCAACACAACGCTACACTTCCGCACCTGAAACGAAGGAACCGTAATCGAACCACGAACTGGAACATTGAATGAAGAGCCGAAAGTCCTTTTGTTTTTCAATGTCTGAAACACCTTTCCTGTTGCAGCAGATGACGATGGTTTCAGTATTATCTGAGGGCTTCATAAAACGCAAATAATTATCATAGAATCATTACATATCAAACTGGCTTAACTAGAATTATACAGTCACATCAATTCATTACGTATATATACATATATTAGGATCGAACATGTCAACTCTAAGTAACAGATTCTTTCTGTTGCGACTTTCTGTGTTTTATCTTATTCGATCTTATTATTTGATAACAACTAAGAGAGATCTGCTTTATGCAGGTATGACTCACACATCCCACGCTGGTCTTCCTAACCCACCTGGCCGTCTGCCTTACGTCAAGACGGACGTGTTGAATTTCAAGTGTCCTTGCGTCCCTCACCTTCGACATGGCCGGATTCTGGTTTTTGTTTTTCTGTCTTAATCTTCCTTCGTCTAGACTCTGCCTCATCCTTACGTCTTCCCTAATGGCTTCTTTCATTCGTGTGTCATCCTGTCGTGGTCACAAGTGTTGTCAGTCTACCCACACGGTGAATGGGGAGAAAATTGACTCCAGGTCATTTGAGGTGAGGAACACAGGGCCTCTGAGGAGACACAACATGGTGAGTGAGTGAGTGAGCGGTCCCCACCAGCCAGACGGGTGCAGAACGTGCTCAGTGCTCATAAGGTCGACAGTTCAGGTCACACACAGAGCTATATTTTCATTAACATAAAAAAAAATTGTATTTCTCTCATCACGCCGGCAGGTCAGCACTACTCTAGCTGAAGTGGGAAGTGTGGCGTCCAGCTTCTCAAAACTCTTCCTAATAACTTTAATTTGCAGGTGTTACCAGACCAGACGGATCCCTGGGGGGGGGGGGGGGGGTGCTGACGGCAGCTGGTCATAGCTGGTCTGACCCACACAGGGGGCAGATGCCCTTCAGGTGTTCCCTGAAACCAGCTCTCGAGTCTGATACTAGCTGGAGGACTGACTGTACCTACACCTCCTGGTAGGCTCCTGGGCGAGGCAACACACGTGCACTGTGGTTGCAACACCGCACCCAGTATGGGGCGAGGCAACACACGTGCACTGTGGTTGCAACACCCCAGCCAGTGTGGGGCGAGGCAACACACGTGCACTCTGGTTGCAACACCCAAGCCAGTGTGGGGCGAGGCAACACACGTGCACTCTGGTTGCAACACCCCAGCCAGTGTGGGGCGAGGCAACACACGTGCACTGTGGTTGCAACACCCCAGCCAGTGTGGGGCGAGGCAACACACGTGCACTGTGGTTGCAACACCCCAGCCAGTGTGGGGCGAGGCAACACACGTGCACTGTGGTTGCAACACCCCAGCCAGTGTGGGGCAGACTCGTACCCTTCCTCGTGTCTCTCTCACGAGAAGGTTCACTCGTTTACATCAAAATGTTTATGCCAGCGCACGCGGTCGGCAACACAGGCGTGTATACGCTTATCAAGAACCACGCAAGCAGTGAGAACATGTATGGTCTTATCAAGGGTCATACATGCAGTGAGAACATGTATGGTCTTATCAAGGGTCATACATGCAGTGAGAACATGTATTGTCTTATCAAGGGTCATACATGCAGTGAGAACATGTATGGTCTTATCAAGGGTCATACATGCAGTGAGAACATGTATGGTCTTATCAAGGGTCATACATGCAGTGAGAACATGTATGGTCTTATCAAGGGTCATACATGCAGTGAGAACATGTATGGTCTTATCAAGGATCATACATGCAGTGAGAACATGTATGGTCTTATCAAGGATCATACATGCAGTGAGAACATGTATGGTCTTATCAAGGGTCATACATGCAGTGAGAACATGTATGGTCTTATCAGTGACCCTTAACAGTTGACGGGACAAAACCCTAATTAGCCAACAGACCAACACACAACTCCCCCCCCCCCCCCCCCACCTCACGATTACCTCAGGAAAATAAGACAAATAAACACATGTGTGTTAACAAGCAATTAACACGACCCCCTCCCACCTTCCCCCTCCACACTAGCAACAAGCAAACAAACAAACACAGTGCCCTCCACACGATCAACACAACTCACGTAAAAACCCCCCATCACCTCCCCTGATGAGCCTCGTTATAACGACCACCTCATAACAGTGCACTAACCACCTTCTCCCGTTCTCGTGGGCGTGTTAGGTCTGGCGCTCCACCGGCGGGGGGCGGGGCGATGGTGGGTGACCTCGCCACGCCCGTACTTCACCTCAACAACGCCCACCAACCTCACAGTCCTCTCGGGCCAGACCGCCTACCTGCCCTGCCGTGTCCACATGCTGGGAGAAAGATCAGTGAGTACCACACACACACACACAGTGTGTCTGCTTCAACCACACCACCACACCTTCTTACCTCAACGCCTGCCTTTCCTTCCTCCCTACATGAGCGCCTGCCTCAATGCCTTGCCTTAGGTCACTCTACTCTTCCCCCCACGCCACCCGTCCTGCCACATCCTGCAGGGTGTGTATTTCACCATTATAACCTCCAAGGATCTGCAGGAACCATGGGGGTATCCTATTATCATAAATTTATCCAGGTCTTGGGATTAGACGAGGCTTTGTTCACTGCTGCAGCGGGTCATGGCCTCTCCCGGCTGCCTCCCTCACATTGGTCTATACTCTCCTTCAGGTAGGTCTCTTCCCTCCTTCAGGTAGGTCTCTACCTTCCTTCAGGCAGGTCTCTACCCTCCTTCAGGCAAGTCTCTACCCTCCTTCAGGCAGGTCTCTACCCTCCTTCAGGCAGGTCTCTACCTTCCTTTAGGCAGGTCTCTACCCTCCTTCAGGAAGGTCTCTACCCTCCTTCAGGCAGGTCTCTACCCTCCTTCAGGCAGGTCTCTAACCTCCTTCAGGCAGGTCTCTACCCTCCTTCAGGTAAGTCTCTACTCTCCTTCAGGCAGGTCTCTACCCTCCTTCAGGCAGGTCTCTACCCTCCTTCAGGCAGGTCTCTAACCTCCTTCAGGCAGGTCTCTACCCTCCTTCAGGCAGGTCTCTACCCTCCTTCAGGCAAGTCTCTACCCTCCTTCAGGCAGGTCTCTACCCTCCTTCAGGCAAGTCTCTACCCTCCTTCAGGCAGGTCTCTACCCTCCTTCAGGTAAGTCTCCACTCTCCTTCAGGCAGGTCTCTACTCTCCTCCAGGTGGGTCCCCACTCTCATATCGACCCACACTCTCCCTCACTCTCCCTCAGGAGGACTCTCACCTCCCCGTCTCTCCCGCAGGTGACCTGGATGCGGGGTCGTGACCTGCACATCCTGACCGTGGGTGACCTGACCTACTCCGCTGACGAGAGATTTCAGGTGAGTTCCCCCTGTGACGTCACACTGGTGACGTCACACCCCCCCTGCAGGGTACGGTGTGCGGGTACCAACTTGTGGTAAATCAGTAAGAAAACGTAGTCAAAATAGTTATATATTACATAGCGTAAATGGCCAGATTATTTTTTGTTTGTTTGTTTGTTTGTAAGCAAACGTAATTGCGTCAAAAACTGACCCAAAAGAAATAGGTGAACTTTTTTCGTAGTGGGTGAAAAAAAAAATTCATTTAAAAGAAAAAAAAAAAAAAGGAAATCTTTGACTATTTGGAAATTATGGTTTATCCTGGCGCCACCACCATCACCACCTCCACCACCTCCACCTCCTCCTCCACCACCACCACCTCCACCACCTCCTCCACCACCACCACCACCACCTCCTCCACCTGACGTCCACCCCAACACGTAATCTTGTCTAATGCGTCAAAAAAAATTAGAAATATCGAATCTCATTATAAGCAAATCGTGTTTTTTTTCTTTTCCTGGAATGAGAATATCTATAATTGAGAGATCATTCTCAGTGTTAATCATTTTTTTTGATGAGTGAGATCATTTCTGATTTTGGGGGGGTGGGGCCATGATGTCCGGCTCTTGAGAGATATTATCTCACTCTGAGAGAGAGACATCTGCCTGAGAGACATGACCTTGCCTCGAGAGAGAGACAGCTAAATGTGAGAGAGAGAGAGATAACTTCAGTCTAAGAGAAATATGACGACCTTACATGGAGAGACATTTTACTCCAAGAGACATTCGACTGTGAGACTTTACCTCATTCTGAGATACTGAGAGACATATGATTCGGGCATCACTTCCTTTGCGAGACATTTGAATGCGAGACGTTATCTTCTTTGAGAGAAATGAGATTATGTATATCTATCCGAAATCAGCAGCCACGGGGCTATCCTGTAGCAGCCACGGGGCTATCCTGCAGCGGCCATGGGGCTATCCTGTAGCAGCCACGGGGCTATCCAGTAGCGGCCACGGGGCTATCCAGTAGCGGCCACGGGGCTATCCTGCAGCAGCCACGGGGCTATCCTGTAGCAGCCACGGGGCTATCCTGTAGCGGCCACGGGGCTATCCTGCAGCAGCCACGGGGCTATCCTGTAGCGTTACGAGGGTAACCAGCGGAGGGAGACAGGTCAGTGGGGGGTGTGTGAACACAGGGAACCTGAGGGAACACAGGTTTTCCACTCCCTCCAAACTTCATAAATATTTTCCCTTCTCTCTCTCTCTCTCTCTCTCTCTCTCTCTCTCTCTCTCTCTCTCTCTCTCTCTCTCTCTCATATTCATAATCCTTTCTATATTTCAATTAAGGCCTGGCCTTGATGTGGTCTTCTTTTGTCCGTGAGCCGAGCCTCAAACGTAAAAAAAAAGAAAAAAAAGTAAAACAAAAAAGGTGGATCGTCTGAGACACCTGGAGGTGTGGACACGGCAGCTGGGGGAGCCATGGGAGGTGAGGTGTGGCAGCGAGCGGGTGGGTGGGTTTGTGACGGAGGGGTAGGTGCTGCGCGCGTTGCACGGGGTTGGTCACTGTGATGCCTCTGAGGTCACAGATGGGGGTATGCTTCATGGCACAGTTGCTCCCAAGATGCTGTGTGGGTTCGAGTCTCGGATCCTAAGTGGAACAGAACGAAGGAGGATGGATATATTGGAAAGGGAATGTTTTGAGGACATGACGTGGTATGTGGAGGGTTGATTGAATAAGAAATGATAAAGTAAGAGTCGTGTGGTAGTGAGCTGGGCATGTATGAAAGAGATGAGCAGGGCTTGCTGATATAGTTTGGATTTAGGAAGAGGATGAGTGAAGAGAGACTAACTCAGAGGATATACACATCAGAAGTGGAGGGAACATGGAGGAGGGAAAGACCCATCACGACTCAAA